>NC_064850.1:58857503-59157503 GCF_024139225.1 Suncus etruscus
GAGAAAATTAAGACAGTAATCAAATATCTTCCCAAAAACAAAAGCCCAGGCCCAGATGGATTTACTAATGAATTCTTTCAAACCTTTCAAGGGGAACTACTACCAATCCTGGCAAGACTCTTTCATGAAATCTAACAAACAGGAACACTTCCAAATAGCTTTTATGAAGCCAACATCACCTTGATAAGAAAACCAGACAAAGATGCCACCAAAAAAGAAAATTACAGTCCAATATCGCTGATAAATACAAATATAAAGATCCTCAACAAAATCCTGGCAAATAGGATTCAATGCCTCATTAAGAAGATCATCCGCTACAATCAAGTAAGTTTCATCCCAGGAATACAAGGCTGGTTTAACATCCGTAAATCTATCAACATAATACATAACATCAACAACAAGAAAAATAAAAATCACATGGTCATATCAATAGACGCAGAGAAAGCATTTGATAAGGTCCAACACCCATTCTTGATCAAAACTCTCAGTAAGATGGGAATGGAAGGAACCTTTCTCAATATAGTTAAGGTCATCTACCACAAGCCAGAGGCGAATATTGTCCACAATGGAGAAAAACTAAAAGCCTTTCCTCTAAATTCTGGCACAAGACAAGGCTGTCCTCTCTCACCACTCCTATAAACATAGCAATGGAAGTACTTGCTATTGCGATTAGGCAAGAAAAAGACATCAAGGGAATTCAGATAGGAAAGGAATAAGTCAAGCTCTCGCTGTTTGCAGATGACATGATACTCTACTTAGAAAACCCTAAAGTCTCTACGAAAAAGCTTCTAGAAACATTACACTCATATAGCGAGGTGGCAGGCTACAAAATTAACACACAAAAATCAATGGCCTTTCTATATATAAATAGTAATAAGGAAGAAATGGACATTAAGGAAACAACCCCATTCAAAATAGTGCCATACAAACTCAAATATCTTGGAATCAACTTGACTAAAAATGTGAAGGACCTACACAAAGAAAACTATAAAACTCTGCTCCAAGAAATAAAATAGGACACGTGGAAATGGAAGCACATACCCTACTCATGGATTGGCAGGATTAACATCAATAAAATGGTAATACTCCCCAAAGCATTGTATAGATTTAATGCAATTCCTCTAAAGATACCCATGACATTCTTCAAAGAAGTGAATTGGGCACTTTTGAAATTTATTTGGAACAATAAACACCCTAGAATAGATAAAGCAATCATTGGGAAAAAGAATATAGGAGGAATTACTTTCCCCAACTTTAAACTGTACTACAAAGCAATGGTTATCAAAACAGCATGGTATTAGAATAAAGACAGACCCTCAGATCAGTGAAATAGGCTTGAATACTCAAAGAATATTCCCCAGACATACCGTCAACTAATTTTGGGTAAAGGAGCAAGAAATCCTAAATGGAGCAAAGAAAGCCTCTTCAACATGTGGTGTTGGCACAACTGGCTAGCCTATTGCAAAAAAATTGAACTTAGACCCCCAGTTAACATCATGTATGAAGGTTAAGTCCAAATGGATGAAAGACCTCAATATCAGACCTGAAACCATAAGATATATAGAACAACTCGTAGGTAAAACACTCCAAGACATTGAGACTACAAGCATCTTCAAGGAGGAAACTGCACTATCCAAGGAAGTGAAAGCAGAGATTAACAGATGGGAATATATTAAACTGAGAATTTTCTGCACCTCAAAATAAATAGTGCCCAGGATACAAGAGCCCCCCACTGAGTGGGAGAAACTATTCACACAATACCCATCACATAAGGGGTAAATCTCCAAAATATACAAGGCACTGACAGAACTTTACAAGAAAAACATCTAATCCCATCAAAAAATGGGGAGAAGAAATGGACAGACACTTTGACAAAGAAGAAATACAAATGGCCAAAAGACACATGAAAAAATGCTCCACATCACTAATCATCAGGGAAATGCAAATCAAAACAACAATGAGGTACCACCTCACACCCCAGAGCTTGACACACATCACAAAGAATGAGAACAAGTAGTGTTGGAGGGGATGTGAGAGAAAGGAACTCTTATCCATTGCTGGTGGGAATGTTGTCTAGTTCAACCTTTATGGAAAGCAATATGGAGATTCCTCCAAAAACTGGAAATCGAGCTCCCATACGATCCAGCTATACCACTCCTAGGAATATACTGTAGGAACACAAAAATACAATACAAAAACCCCTTCCTTACACTTATATTCATTGCAGCACTATTTACCACAGCAAGATGTTGGCGACTGTTTGGTATAATTAAAAAGCCCTCTCACTAATCAAAATGGAGTCTCCGAAAGTCTGAGCCAAAGTGCTTAAGTGACAAGCTGCATGCAAGTAGATGTGGCCTTTTTGCCCTTGGACCCAAAGAAATTGAAATAGCCTAGAGCTAGGGAGTCACTAGGCTCCAAGATGTCCTTGTAAAGACAGGGGTCAAAAGGCCCAAGCTGAGATTAGATTTTGTATTTTGTTGCTCAAAGATAATGTGGATCTCTTGACTGTTGATAATCTTATTAACCTTGGAAAATCAAGACGTTCCCGTGGAAAGTTACAGCCATTCCTATTGCGCCTTGTCCCTACTCTCTTTGTTTTGCATTGTCTACAAAAGGTCTATTTTTCCCTTTATTAAATGGACTCCTGATCGGAACCCTTTGTCTAGAGTCTCTTTATTTCCCAGTCCCTCTTCTATTTCAGGCCAGAATCCTCTTCGAGAACTGCGAATTACTGACGTGGTCCCCAGATTTACTCACTGGTTGGGGTCCCTGGTGGGCCACAGCAAGATTCTGGAAACAGCCAAGATACCCTTCAACAGATGAATAGTAGAGAAACTGTGGTACATATACACAATAGAATATAATGCAGCTGTCAGGGGAGATGAAGTCATGAAATTTTCCTATACATGGATGTACATGGAATCTATTATGCTGAGTAAAATAAGTCAGAGAGGGAGAGAGAGAGAGAGAGAGAGAGAGAGAGAGAGAGAGAGAGAGAGAGAGAGAGAGAGAGAGAGGGAGGGAGGGAGGGAGGGAGGGAGAGAGAGAGAGAGGGAGGGAGGGAGGGAGAGAGAGAGAAAGATGCAGAATGGTCTCACTCATCTATGGGTTTTAAGAAAAATGAAAGACTTTCTTGCAATAATAACTTTCAGACACAAAAGAGAAAAGAGCTGGAAGTTACAGCTCACCTCATGAAGCTCACCACAAACAGGGATGAGTTTAGTTAGAGAAATAACTATATTTTGAACTATGCTAGTAATGAGAATGTACGAGGGAAATGGAAAGCCTGTCTGGAGTACAGGCGGGGGTTGGGTGGGGAGGAGGGAGATTTGGGACATTGGTGATGGGAATGTAGTACTGGTGATGGGAGGTGTTCTTTACATGACTAAAACCCAAACACAATCATGTATGTAATAAAGCTGTTTAAATGAAAAAATTTTTAAAAATTTTGCTGCAATACCACTCATCGATATTTTTTCCCAGCCCTCTCATTCATCTATTTTTGCTTTTTTTCCTTTCATGTTGGAAGTCAGTTCTTGAATACATCCCAGAAATAAAATCATCTTTTGTGCCCTTATGATTTCATGTCTAATAAAATATTTTAATCTATTTTAAGGTGAATTTTTGTGAATGTAAAATACCGATGTGGTTTCATTTTATTAGGTTTTTTTGTTTTTGTTTTTGTTTTGTTTTGTTTTGGTTTGGTTTATTTTTATTTTTATTTTTTTGGTTTTTGAGTCACACCAGCTGCAGGCAGGGTTACTCCTGGCTCTACACTCAGAAATAGCTCCTGGCAGGCTCAGGGAACCATATGGGATGTGGGATTTGAACCATTGGTCTTTCTGCATGCAAGGCAAATGCCCTACCTCCATACTAGCTCTGTGGCCCCTTTTATTTTTTTAGTTTTATTGCTGCTAATTGTGTAAAACATTGTATCCATCTTATTATCTTGATTCTTTCTCACAGATTAACTTTACATATGTGCAATGATTTAATTCTGTACTCAGTTCTGTTTCATATTTTTTGAATATTTATTTTGTTTTCTACTACTATATTCTTATTATCATAGTTCACAAAAAACTTTGTTGTCATGGATCAAAAAATGCCTAAATATTTTTCTTTTTTCAAGATTTATTTATTTATTTTAAGTATTAATTTTTATTGTTCAATCTCTTCTAAGTTCAGCACACAACTGTTTTGGGGCACTTTTTACCAGTCATACACATCTTTCCCCTTGTCAGACCTAAACCTCTAAGCTGACATATAGGTGAACCTAGGCTATTATCACAGCAGTCCCTTGGTCTTTCACAGTCCATCCATCTATTCCTACATTCTCAGACTCTTCCAGGTTATCAGGTCTATTGTCATTATGTCTGAAATACTAGGAAACTCTTTAATATACCCTATCATGGTTTCACTTGTAGCAACACAGCAGTAGCCTGTCTTCTGTTGACACTGAAAACTTAGACACCTCATTGTCATACAGATATATATATATATATATATATATATATATATATATATATATATATATGTGTGTGTGTGTGTGTTTGTGTGTGTGTGTGTGTATCCAAACATATAATATATATATATACATATATATGGTCATGGGGTCACACCCGGCAGTGCTCAGGGGTTATTCCTAGCTCCATGCTCAGAAATTGACCCCAGTAGGCTCAGGGGACCATATAGGATGCCAGGATTCGAACCACCGTCCTTCTGCTTGCAAGGCAAATGCCTTGCCACTATGCTATTTCTCTGGCCCCCATATTTTTTAGTCTTAACATATAGCTGACTCAGGAACCAGTCCATAACACCGCTTCACTTCTCAGACCCTACTCTAATGCTGGCACACAGTGGACACAGTACTTGCAGTAGTTGCCTTTTGGTTTTTGCAGACCTAATGCAAACACTCCTGAATACGAATTCCCCTATCTCTATCCAGATTCCCTCAACCTAAGCCCAGAACTTGTGACAAGCACGTATTAATATGATTTTCTAATGACTCTTAAAGACTCCAAACACAATGCATCCTGACATGCACTTAACATACCACAAGTCATATATTTACAAAATATATTGAACTGAGTACTATACTAAGTTCCTCTCAAAGGGGAATTTATTTTCCTTTTTTTTTCAAAACACATTTCTATTATTTTTCTTTCTTTCTCAAAACACATTTCTATTATTAACAATAACAACACCAACAATAAAACACAGGAAAAAGTGTAAAAGAATTTCAGAGCAGAAGAGAAAAAAAAACTCAAAAGCTCACATATCAATAAATCTTTATAGTATTATAAGCAGATATTGCTCTTGTAACTCCATATGGCAGAAGTAGCATGGTATATACAAAATACTAGATGATAAAATAAAAGTACTTGAATGCTAATTTAAAAACACTAGAACTTTAATAAAGTCTTGTTCTTCAAGCTTGTGTTCTCCCTTGAACACCATCTCACTTTCTTTTCTCTGACTCTTGATTTGTCTAATTCCACTTTGGAGAAGCCCAGGTTCTCTATTAAATACACATTTCCACTCTTTTTCTCCTCACATATTTCAAAGTAAGTTTCTTTTTTTTTAACTTTTTTAATTTTTTAAATTTTTATTGTGACCAACGTGCATTACAAATCTTTCACTGCATCATTTATGGTACATAGTGACAATGAACGAGGGCCATTCCCACCACCAATGCTGTCCTCCCTCAATCCCTGTTCCCAGCATGTAACCCATATCTCCCTCCTTTACCCCCCAGAATGCTAGTGCAACTAGTCTCCACTTTACAGCTTGTTGTAGATTGAGTATCCATTCCGCTGTCATTGGAGATAAAAAGGATAAGAAAAAAGGAAAACAAAAATTTGGTAACAACTACCAAAGAAAGAAAGAAGAGAAAAAAAGGAAAGAAAATTGGAAGAAAAAATACATCTGGCAAAGAAAAATAAATAAAAAATTACCAAATAATAACCACAAGAGTGAAAAAGAAAGAGAAAAGTGGAAGAAAAAAGAGAAGGAAGATAAAGTAAAAAACTAATAAATCAAAACAAAACAAGAAAAAGAAGGGGTGCTGGAGTGGCAGGGTTTGGCATTCCCCCCACGTTTTTTTGTTTTGTTTTGTTTTTTGTTTGCCTTTTTTTTTTTTTTTGCATAGGCACAGTAAGCATTGGGGAAGAAAGGGAATTCCCATGGCCTAAGAGATTTAGGGTTTCTTCAACCTTGAAGCACACCATCATGGGATTAACCCCTGGCTCCATATATACTCATTACCCCATCCCAAAGGCTTTTTTGTGGTGCCAGGAAACTTTCCTCTCAGTTGTGGGTGAGAAAATCAAGCCACTGTAGCTAGCGATCTTGTTATTTGCGCAGGTCATAGGACAGGGTCTATGTTAGAATCTTTACAGTAATAGAGGTTCCTATCCATCATTGTTGTTGTGTTCAGTCTTCTGTAACAATTGCTCCATATTTTTGTTCAGTCCCTAAGCTGAAGCCTAGGATATTATGGATCCAAAGGTTCTGCTCAGTCTCTGTTGTCCAAGTTGGGCCTCTGCAATAAGACATCTTGTTCTTCTTCTTGTTTATTTTTTTTAATGAGTCCTGGGCTACAGCCTAGGGTAGGGTTTTCCTTATTGGTCCCAAGGTAGATTCTGTTCAGTCACGGTTGTCAAAGTAAGTTTTCTGTTGTTGGTACTCTAATTTTTCACTGTTCAAAGGACAATACATCTTCTGATTTCCATTTAGTGTTAGGTGATGTGATAGGACAACCTGGTCTTAGGTCAAGTTGTCATTTCCTAGTTGTCGTATCAAAACTAGCATAAGTTGGTGCCAGAGCAGTGTTATAAATCTCATAACGGAGCTTAACTCCTGGTGTTGTTGCCTGGAGCTGTATCAGTTCTAAGTCTGGGGTTTGGGATTGGACTTACACTGTCCAATCTCCTGGAGACTGCATTGTATCCACATGACACATGTTCAGGATGGGAGGCACCCTTCTGCTATAAAAAGTTGGAGTTCTTATTCCTAGAAGATAAGATCTTGTTTCTGTGTCTACGGCTTCCTCTCTTTTACTGTGCCCATACAAAATCATATGGTGTCATACTGTGTTGCTGGTGCTATTCTGGGTAAGGATGACAGGCTGCACACACAGTCTCTGTGGTCTGGTTTTGATCTGAGCTTATATCCCAGTCAAGCAGCACCAAAAATAGTAAGGATAGAGAAAAAAATGTATATATTAAAATAGAACAAATAAAACTGAGTTTAAAAAAGTATTCGAAGAAAACAAGTGGTGGAGGAGGCTACCTGTATATTTAGGAATACACATCTTAAGATGCATTATTATACAGGTATTGAGATTCCATAGGCAATATAAGACTCCCAATTAGGTCCCAATTGTGGGGAGTGAAAGCTAAGGTACTTTTTTTGTATCACAGGCCTTGGAGTTGAGTTTGAGACATGTTTTGAGGCATTATGAAACCCTATAGTGTCCTTGAGCTGGGGGTTTTGCTGAAGCTGATTCCTGTATCATGCAACAGTCCACAATTTGGTGGGGGTGAGAGGGGCCATCAAGCATGAGTCAGCAGGCATGTTGGTTGTAGTTCTTTGCCGAGGTATGAGATCAGGGACCCAGAGGGTGTCTTTCACTGAGGAGCTGGATGGTGGTCTGTAGGGGCAGGAGGTCAGTTTTGGTATCTACTAAGTTAGGAACTAAGGGTACAGAGGGATAAATTAGGGGAAGATAATGGATCAGGGTTGGGAGATGAGGGGGTAGAAGAGACACAGGTGTGAGGGAGAGGCAATACATGATAGGGGCTATATACAATATATAGATGAATTGTTTATGGTTTCGGCTTGGATCAGTATGGAAAGTTACATCCACATAAAGACTAACTTTAAAGATCTATTTGAGTGTTATCATCCAAATCTTGGGTATTCTGTTTCCTTTCCTAGGAACCTTCAAGAATAAAGAACACTTTTAGATAATGCTTTATAAGTATATTTGCGCCCGCACGGTTTTGAAAATGAGTATTAGTAAGAAAAGACACCCCTTCAGGGGGTCCAGTATGCATAGAGGAGGAGTTTCCCTTCTCCCTCACTCCCCCCAGGGCCCAGTTGCTGGTCTGGCCATGAAGGCCACTCTGGCTTGGGGGTAGTTCGGTCCCATGGACTAATTGGTCAGCCCAGGAGGCCTTTAGCCAGCTGTCTGCCCAGATTCCCAGCCATACCAGTAGAAGAGGAGCAGAAATCCTGGCATGTGGGGTCTTCTGGGTCCAACTGCAGCCTCTCTCTCCAGTTTGAAAATGCATAGAGGAGGAGTTTCTTTCCTCCCCACAAAGTAAGTTTTATTCAATAAAATCCAGTTTGCTTTAAAAAAAGGAAAAAACTACTTTAATAAGGTATACCAAATTTTCTAGATATCTTCAATTAAGTCATCACTTAATTTAAAAGAGCTTTTGAGACAAATACTAAATAAATTTTTTCCATTAAAGAGTCCTCCAATAATAGAGGACACTTCAATAAAAGGGGGGTGGGAAATCCACATTGAAAGAACATGGTACTAAAAAACTGAAAATGTGGGAGAAAAAAAAGTAATAATGTCGATTCCTGCAGCCAACTCAATACTTACATGTTTTTCATTTAAATTATGCTACAGGTTTAGTACTAGTCATAAATCTCTTGTAACTTCAGAACAAAAACATTTATAAGAAACTAATAAGAAAGGCAAATCGAACTTAATTATTTCAAAAAATGGTACCCAGCCCGCTAAAAATGATCCTCAAGTATTGAGCTGAAAATAGCCCCTTGAGTCCTTGAATGTGGCCCTCAAACAAAACAATAGGAAAATCAAAAACATCAGCTACAGCCATAATTGAAAGAGTTTTCAAGTTATTACAAAAAACTAACAAGAGACAGATAGGATTATTATATTATGATAAAAATGATACATCTTTTAAGGGAACTTAATATATATTAACATATACACCATTGGAGTATAAAAATAGATAAAGTAACTCTTACAAATTTGAAGAAAAGAAACATTGGCAGCAACAAACTAATAGAAGGGATTTTAACAGCTTACTCATCAATGAAATTTCAACGAGAATTAAATAAATTAAAATAAAGTTTTAATCAAGAAGAAAACAAAAAAATCTTTAATAGGAAATTTGACTTAAGTTTTAGAGATAGTAATGTAATTTTAACTTCCCCAAAGCTGATGACACTTTCTTCTCAATTTCACAGGAAACATCCTTCAAGATAGAATACTGGGAGTAGGGTGGGAAAAAAAGATAGAGTACTGTATTTTTTGGCATGTAAGATGAGCCCCTACTTTTCCTGTTAAAATATAGGGTTTGGGCTATATTCACTGTATAAGACTATATCTCATTTAATGCACACCAAATGGAAATTAAAAAACATAAGAGAAATAGAGTAGAACCCACAAAGTTTAACAGTATATATTTAATAAAGTTAGATTTAGAAGTGCCAACAATCATTTTACATTTGTCATTTGTAGGGAGTGACTGTGATTTTTTTTTTATTGTGATCTACATTGAGAGCAGAGAGAGGGGGCTCTTCCAAGAGCAGCTGGCAGGGGTGCAGTGATTAATAGGAGAACTACAGGGAGACAGAGTGCCTCCTCTGTGTCCCATAAAAGCTGAACAGAGGAATGAGCACTGGAAAGCCACATACCAGCGATGTCACCCAGCGGCTGGATGGGATGCAGTGCTTGGTAACTCAGCTCCCCTGTGTGCCCTGAAAGATTAATCAGGACAAGCAGAGGACTGAGTGATGATGCCTGGCAGCTGGATGGGATGTGGCGGTAATAGGGTGGAGGATCACTCATGTCTGAAGCTGGAGTAAGTTTCAGCATGCCTTATACCAGCATATAAGATGATCCCCGACTTTTTTTCTTTTCTTTTCTCTTTTTTTTTTTTTTTGGTTTTTGGGTCACACCCGGCAGCACTCAGGGGTCACTCCTGGCTCTACACTCAGAAATTGCTCCTGGCAGGTTCGGGGGGCCATATGGGATGCCAGGATTCGAATCACTGTCCTCTGCATACAAAGCAAATGCCTTAACCCCCATGCTATTTCTCCGGCCCTATCCCAGACTTTTAAGAAGTTTTTCATGGGTTAAAAAGTCATCTTATATGCCAGAAAATATGGTACATGCTGTGTGTATGTATATACATATACACATATGTTATATACAATATATAGAGAGAGGTACAAAACATAAATTTCAATAGACTCACAAAAACTAAAATCATATTAACTATGTTTAAATATGATTATGGCCTAAGAGTCATAATTCTCTAAAACTCTAATTAAACATAAAAATAAAGCTGAGGAAACCACAAATATGTAGAGAATAAATGTGATACTAAATAATTATTTATCAGATATATTATTATATCCCAACAAAAGAGAAAAAATCCTTTGAACCATTAGAATAAATGGACACAGAAAAAATAGTAGTAGTAAGACTAAAACTCAGAAAATAAAAATAAATATTAACAGGAAACAAAATGATAAATGAATATTCAAATCAAAAAAAGAATGAGAAGATGAAGATAAATGAATCTTAAAGTCACTAGAAGAAAGAAAATAAAAGTAAGAATGAAAATCAAGGACATATAAAAAAGACACAAAGATCAATGAGATAATGAGCTGTTTGAAAGGATAAGCAAAATCCATAGGGATCTATTGTTAGGTTCTGTAGGGGAGAAAAAGAGAGGAAAAAATAAGGATCTCAAATGAAAGTGAAGGAAGCCAAATGAGATTCCACAAAAGTATAAAGGAACTTAAGAAATGATCTTGAGAAATTTTATTTCATGAAAGTAGAGAAGATAGAAGAAAGGACACATTCCTTTCATCATAGAATCTACCAAAAAAAGACTCAGAAGCAAATAGATAATCAGCACAAAACAAGTACAAGGAAGTAAATTAAAATAGTATTCAAGAGAATCTCAACAAACAAAATCTAGGAGCAGTTATTTTCAATATCTGAATATTTGAATACTACAATATTTGGATACTACTAAACATTCAAAGATGACACATAACTTCTCCTTTCAAGAAATTCTATAAAATGAAGGGAAATTTTCTACACATATTTTACAGAGGTAAACTTTGCCCCAAGCACTAACACGAGTGAATATTGAGCACACAGTCAGGATCCAAATCTTCCTCTATAACCAAATAAATAAGTATACTATATAACAATTAAATATTTAGTCAATTTTCCCACATTATACAAATTATTTCTTAAAATGATATTTTATGTTTCAAAATGTTTAAATGTGGCTCATTAATTTATATAATTATATTATATAAATTAATTAAGCCTAATATAACTTTTCCAAATTAGAAAACAGTTTTGTTAAGTTTTTGTAAATTTTAAATCACTAGCTGATTATGAAATGAATTTAAAGTTGAGTAAAGAATTTTTGAAATTGCAGTTTCTTGAAAGTAAATTAGATATGCAGTGGGCCTTATATCCTGAACATTGTCATAATGACTTGGCTTAGGCCTCAGAAGAACAGGCATTGTCTATTCACACATCTGACTTCGATGTAGGATATGCACAGAAACCAGGATCTCTAACTATAGAAACCGGACACCAACAGTAGTTATTGTGCGAAAAAAATTCTACTGGGAACACAGAGAATGACTTAGGGGTAGGACAACCTAGTATGCCACTCAGTTCCGATTTAGTCTTATGCCAGAATACTACAGAAGTAAGGTCTCCTTGTATTTAGGCCAATGCTTTTTCTTTCTATTTCCCCTATATTTTGCTGGACCTATGCAAACAACAATTGCCACTCTCACACTTTTTTTACTGTATTTTTTAACTCCTATAAAAAAAAAGAAGAGCTTACTAGACCTTCTGCTATTTATTGTTTTAAGGAGTTCATTGATGATACAGTAATTTTCACAAATATACTTGCTACTGAACATTTTTCTTCTTTCCTTTCTCTTCCATTTGTTTAGTTTTTCTTTCTATTTTTTCTTTCTTTTTTTTTTTTATTTAAACACCTTGATTACATACATGATTGTGTTTGGGTTTCAGTCATAAAAGGAACACCACCCATCACCAGTGCAACATTCCCATCACCCAAGTCCCAAATCTCCCTCCTCCCCACCCAACCCCCGCCTGTACCCTAAACAGGCTCTACATTTCCCTCATACATTCTCAATATTAGGACAGTTCAAAATGTAGTTATTTCTCTAACTAAACTCATCACTCTTTGTGGTGAGCTTCCTGAGGTGAGCTGGAACTTCCAGCTCTTTTCTCTTTTGTGTCTGAAATTTATTATTGCAAGAATGTCTTTCATTTTTCTTAAAACCCATAGATGAGTGAGACCATTCTGCATTTTTCTCTCTCTCTCTGACTTATTTCACTCAGCATAATAGATTCTGTGTACATCCATGTATAGGAAAATTTCATGACTTCATCCCTCCTGACAGCTGCATAATATTCCATTGTGTATATGTACCACAGTTTCTTTAGCCATTCGTCTGTTGAAGGGCATCTTGGTTGTTTCCAGAGTCTTGCTATGGTAAATAGTGCTGCAATGAATATAGGTGTAAGGAAGGGATTTTTGTATTGTATTTTTGTGTTCTTAGGGTATATTCCTAGGAGTGGTATAGCTGGATCGTATGGGAGCTCGATTTCCAGTTTTTGGAGGAATCTCCATATTGCTTTCCATAAAGGTTGAACAAGACGGCATTCCCACCAGCAGTGGATAAGGGTTCCTTTCTCTCCACATCCCCGCCAGCACTGTTTGTTCTCATTCTTTGTGATGTGTGCCATTCTCTGTGGTGTGAGGTGGTATCTCATTGTTGTTTTGATTTGCATCTCCCTGATGATTAGTGATGTGGAGCATTTCTTCATGTGTCTTTTGGCCATTTTGGGAATGGAAGGAACCTTTCTCAATATAGTTAAGGCCATCTACCACAAGCCAGTGGCAAATATTATCCTCAATGGAGAAAAACTAAAAGCCTTCCCTCTAAATTCTGGCACAAGACAAGGCTGTCCTCTCTCACCACTCCTATTCAACATAGCACTGGAAGTACTTGCTATAGCGATTAGGCAAGAAAAAGATATCAAGGGAATCCAGATAGGAAAGGAAGAAGTCAAGCTCTCACTGTTTGCAGATGACATGATGCTCTACTTAGAAAACCCTAAAGACTCTACCAAAAAGCTTCTAGAAACAATAGACTCATATAGCAAGGTGGCAGGCTACAAAATTAACACACAAAAATCAATGGCCTTTCTATACACCAATAGTAATAAGGAAGAAATAGACATTAAGAAAACAACCCCATTCACAATAGTGCCACACAAACTCAAATATCTTGGAATCAACTTGACTAAAAATGTGAAAGACCTATACAAAGAAAACTATAAAACTCTGCTCCAAGAAATAAGAGAGGACACGCGGAAATGGAAACACATACCCTGCTCATGGATTGGCAGGATTAACATCATCAAAATGGCAATACTCCCCAAGGCGTTATACAGATTCAACGCTATCCCTCTAAAGATACCTATGACATTCTTCAAAGAGGTAGATCAGGCACTTTTGAAATTTGTTTGGAACAATAAACACCCTCGAATAGCTAAAGCAATCATTGGGAAAAAGAATATGGGAGGAATTACTTTCCCCAACTTTAAACTTTACTACAAAGCAATAGTTATCAAAACAGCATGGTATTGGAATAAGGACAGACCCTCAGATCAGTGGAATAGGCTTGAATACTCAGAAAATGTTCCCCAGACATACAATCACCTAATTTTTGATAAAGGAGCAGGAAATCCTAAATGGAGCAAGGAAAGCCTCTTTAACAAGTGGTGTTGGCACAACTGGCTAGCCACTTGCAAAAAATTGAACTTAGACCCCCAGCTAACATCATGTACGAAGGTAAAATCCAAATGGATTAAAGACCTCGATATCCGACCCCAAACCATAAGATATATAGAACAACACATAGGCAAAACTCTCCAGGACATTGAGACTTCAGGCATCTTCAAGGAGGAAACTGCACTCTCCAAGCAAGTGAAAACAGAGATTAACAGATGGGAATATATTAAGTTGAGAAGCTTCTGCACCTCAAAGGAAATAGTGCCCAGGATTCAAGAGCCACCCACTGAGTGGGAGAATCTATTCACCCAATACCCATCAGACAAAGGGCTAATCTCCAAAATATACAAGGCACTGACAGAAATTTACAAGAAAAAAACATCTAATCCCATCAAAAAATGGGGAGAAGAAATGAATATTTTTTATTTCTTAATAACAACTTTGCTTTTGGTTATCTTGAAAGAAATGTATTATGATCAGTTATGTCAACTATGCGATGCATTTTTAAATACATTTATTAAATAGATAAAATAAAAAGCATTGTGAGAACCTAAAAAAATAGGGGAAAAAAAGAAAGTAAATTAGATAAAAGAACTGGATATTGTAGTAACCACCCTAAATGGCTCTATAAATTCATTCACACTTTCTTATAAATATGAAAATATCTTCCATTGTAGGGAATATTTCAAGCATTTTGTGCAAATTCTGAGGTATGTTAAACATAATTTAATTAAAAATAAATTTGACAACATATAGAATTCAAGATGAATAATCCCAAAATTGACTCTTAAAAATGATATAAAAGTATCCTTAAAATTTACCTAATATAATACAGTGTTAAATCACTTCATTTCTGCTATTACAAGGATATAAAATTAAATGAGGTTTCAACCCTTTCTGCTTCCATTGACTCACTTCTAATTAGTAAAGCAAATAACTGTGAAGGCAGAGTTCATCTTCTCTTTAAAAGATTATTAAAAATAATACCTGTGTCAGGACTTGTGTTCTTTAATCTTCAAAAGGAAATAATATATATGTATCATTTAAGTGATTTAGTGTGAAGGATTTAAACCACAATTTAAAAATGAGGCTTGATAGAACCTTTAAGGTGAACCAGATAGAAAAAGTGCATAAAGAACTATTAGGACAGAAAGACTAATGAGGACTCTTATTCATATATTTGTTGTTGTTATTAGAACCTGGTTTCAAGGAATAGCCTGATATACCTTTATTTTTATGTAAAATAAAACCAAAATAAATCTATTACCAGAATACCACCTAACAGGAAGTATCATTTGTAACTCAATATATCAGAATAAGGCACACAAAGCATTTTGGTAGTGCATCAATTATATATTAACTAAAATTAAAGACTGAGAGAGATATAAAACATTTTTGACATTACTTTAAAGTATAAAGTATAGCTATTCTCCATATTCAAATTATACTGAAATTTAAAAAATACAGTATGCTTCTTTTTTTTTCACAAAATACATTCTATAGATAGTAAGACTGTCTTTAGAAAAGCAAGGTCAGGAATGCCAGCAAAAAATATTTAATTTAAATAAATACTATCTAATATTTGGCAAGCTATTTTCTTTATATACTAATTTTTAATAATAAAATTTGGGTAAAATGTCCTATTTTGTAGCATTTTTATATACTAAATATTTGAAATCACCATTAATTTGGTTAGATGGAAAAATTAGAATATGATTTTGTCAGAGACAGAATACCTCAATCCAGCATGGCAGAAAGCAAAGGAAATATTTAAACTATGATTTAATTATAAATATATATGTACTTTAGTATATGTATTCATATATCCTATATACTCCATCATCTCTATTTACAAACATTTCCATATTTAAACTGCCCATACAATATAGAAGGTCAACAGTCACTTGTATAAAACCTTATTGAAAAATACATAATAACTTTATAACAAAAGAAATGATTACAAGTATAGGTGAACTGTCATAGATTTCAGTAATATTATAGAAATGGTTCTCTAAATTACTTGGAGAGAACATTATTATGTGATGCTAAGAGAATCGCAAATCATATAACTGAACAAAATTTATTTTCTAACCAATAGCTTCTATCTTCTGAGAATCCCATCATTCTCAGAGAAAATTATAATGGAACCCAAAAAATATGATATAGGCCAAGATGCCACAGGAATAATAACAAACACACTCCTCCCTGATAGCTATCTCCTTAGAGTTCAGAGCTTTTGGGGCATATCACCTCAATGTTCCAGGACTCTGTTCAAAAAGAACAAGAAGAAAGTGGTTATTTGATACTGAATTTGTGCCATAAGTAGTAAAGTTTGATAGTCAAGTCTACTAGAAATATACTACAAAGTCTAATGACAAGCAAATACATTGGATAATGTAGACTGAATTTGTTTTTGAAAATATACAGTCATCCAAGTTTGAGTAACAGAAACAGAGAAACTATGACTAGACTAGTAAGTAAGTAAACCAAATCTAAATACAAGAAGATCTAGCTCTAGCGTCTATTATCCTTTAACTCACATAGAAAACTTAAAAATGGGGCCGGAGAAATAGCATGGAGGTAAGGCATTTCCTTTCATGCAGAAGGACGGTGGTTCGAATCCCGGCATCCCATATGGTCCTCTGTGCCTGCCAGGAGCGATTTCTGAGGATAGATCCAGGAGTAACTCCTAAGCACTGCTGGGTGTGACTCAAAAACCAAAAAAAAAAAAAAAAGAGAACTTAAAAATATCAATAAATGCATTATAACCAATATATATTTTAATTACACACATTTATTTATACATATGTAGTATTAACAAGATAGGCCACATTCTGGGTAAAAAAAAAATCAAAATGCAAAAACCTCACAAATAGAGTGCAGACACACTGCAATTTATAATCTCACATTATAGTGGAAATAGAACTATAGCTCATTTAAATAAGAATGCATGGGAACATTTACAGATATTTAGCATATAGGAGTATTCCAAAAACTCCTGGTTCAAAGGAGAATATCACAAAAAAAAAAAAGTTAAATCAGGCACTTTATTTTTTATTTTTATTTATTTATTTATTTATTTATTTATTTATTTATTTATTTATTTATTTAGTTAGTTAGTTAGTTAGTTAGTTAGATGGGGGGCTAGACCCAGGAGTGCTGAGGGCTTACTCAGGTATTCCAGCTGGTGGGATCAGGGACTATATAATTTTCCTGGGATTAAACCAGGTTGGCAGTGTGCAAGGCAAGAGACTTAATTTCCACTCTATCTTTCTCATTGTATGGTTGTTCATTTTCTACTTCTATTAAACTAAAGAAAAATTAAACACATATAAAAGTGTGAGATAGTTCTAAAGTATCCTATAAAAAGGAAATTCAATAGTAAAAGTATAAATTTCTACTATAACTTGCTGACACAAACACTGAAATGTGTGTTAATAAATGCAGCTAGGTTGCCAATGTGTTAAGAAAATAAAATAATGAGTGGAGAGAGAAGTGCAGTTTAGAGTGACTCTAAGAGAATGGTGGTGGAAGGAATGTCTTTAGCCCTTGAGCAGTAGTAGAGATGCAGCCATATTGTATAATAAAAGCAAATATACTAACATTACTGTTAATAGGTTACTTTAAGAGCTAATGAAATCCAAGGATTATACTGAAGATAAAAGAAAAAAATTGAATAAAACTTTAATCAGAAAACTTGATAGAATACCAGTGATACCAGAGCTGATTCTTCGGCAAAGTGAATAAATAGAAAATCTGTAAGTTGTCTGACAGACAAAAGACTGATGAAATATCTATTATATATGAGTAATTAAGGAGAATGCATCACTAGTAAATATGCTGCAGAAATTAAAAGAATAAAATATTAAAGAAATCAGTTTATTAACTGTAACAACTTTAATGAAACAGACCAATTCTTTAAAGTTATAAATACCAAAGTCATTGAAGAAGGAATCATTTATATATATATATGTATATATATTAAAAATTAACATCACAACATAAAAACTTTTAAAAGAGAGCTCCAGGTACATGTACTTCATATATGTGCTTAACATATACATATGCTTCATGTAGTATATAAATTGGAATTACTTTTAATTTATGCTATTTTTGTCAGCTAAAAGGAATATGGTAAAGAGTGCTAGAGAATAAAATAGAGTGATTTAAATAAAACTTTATTTTTATTTTCAACACATAATTATTGTTAAAATCTTACCAATTTCATCAAACATTTTCCTCAACTGTGCCAAAACCATGGCATTACCCTATTTCTGACTACTTCAAGTGTTTTCCTCTTAAATTCATTTCCCATTTCTTATTTAATCAAGTTCTTTACTCAAATGCTACTTCCTCACAATAAATATTTGATAAATACAAAGTCATCATTACATAGATAGTTGGAGAGTAATTAATTTAGAAATTAAAATTCTTATTCAAAGATGGGGGAACTTTGGGCTGCCTGCAATCCTGGTTTCCACAGATATGAAAATTTCTAAGTAATCAGAATAAAGTATACTAAATACCATTTAATGCCTATTCATCTTCCATGATCTTTGTATGTGGTAATAGCAGTTGTTTTCAAACATTCTATAAAGTTCTACTTCATTTCTAGTGTAAAGCAAGGTTTCATAGTAGTAAAGAAATGGCATATATTTTACATCATATGTCTATATACTTTTTAGTAGTACATATAAATATAACTATGAAGAAGAAGTTAAGTTGAATGTATGTGTATATACATGATTATGAGGCATATCAATAGTCTATATTAAGAAGGTATTTCTTATATAACCTACTATAAGTGGTTTATTATGCACTAAAATTGATATATATTAGAAGAGGATATTATTAACCAAATAGTAGCATAACCAAGTTTATCTAGTGTTGAAATCTAATGAGAGGGGTGTTAAAGTAGAAGGCACTATTCAACATATGATGGACATAAAATTTTATCACCAGTTTGCTACACTTTTAAAAATTACCCTGTTCTTTGGACTTATACTCAATCAACTAATGTTTTTTCCTCATTGTCACCATCTCAAAGTACCCTATTTATTACTGCCCTTAAGTATCTGATACCATAATTTTGTCTATTTTGTAAAATCTGCTTTTATCTATTTATTTTTTAACATCCTTACATAAGAAAGTTATGACATTTATGACATTTTACTATTGTGACAGGGAGAATCTTTTAGATGATTCAATTTGTTCATTCTCAGCAAAATGTGATCATACCCTATAATTTACAATTATCCAAATCTTCAGTACTTAGACATTGATTTGTATATGCAACTCTCTTCAATTCAATACGTTAGTCTTTTTATTATTTATTCAGTTACCAACAAAATATATTCATATCCGATATGAATATATTTAATAATTAATATATTTAATATATTTGTGGGTTTTTTCAGGGGGAATACCCAACAGTTTTCAGGGTTTAGTCCTGACTGTGCACTCAAGAATCACTCCTGGTAGGCTTGGGTCCATATGGGGTGCAACGAATGGAACCTGGTTCAACACAGCAAATGTGTTGAAAGCACCTGCTGTGCTTTATCCCAACCCCCTAGATTTATTTTTGGTGCTAATCAAACCTGGTATATATAGTATATATGGTCTACCACAGATAGAACCCTGATTTCTAGTCCTTTTTGTGATATCATTCAGAGATTATATTTTATTTTCCACTTATTTATATTCCAATGATTAAAACATGTGTATTTAACTAAAGCACTTTTAATATTTCAATATGTTTTTAACCTTAATTTCTAAAAGACAATTTTTAACTTAAGGAACTTATACATGTGAACTTTTGACTCTCTACTTTTCTATTATAGCGCATCCTCAAGTAATGCTACTACTAGTAATATTAGCTAGCCGTTAAATCAAAATTTTTTACATTTCCAGATATGCAGCAAGTTTGTTCACATTTATAATATTTTTCCGACCTAGCAAAGAATTTCTGTAAATTTTATATTTGGTATATCACCAAAACTTCAAACTAGTGTTCAAAAAATATCTTAATAAAGAGAAAATAAACCCATTATAACAAAGAACAGTCAATTATTATATAGATGAAGGAGTATAGTTGAAGATGGAGCAAAATATATACTGAGAAGAAAATAGTATATAAAATGTTAAAGGAACCCCTTAAGATTACAGTGCAAATATATCTCCATATGAGAGATTAGAAGCAAATAATAGGCAGGAATAAACTTTCTTTTACTATATAATCGTAATGGCAAATTGAAGCTTCCTTTATTTTAAAACAAAGAATAAAATGATTAAAATACAATCACATACTTTTTTTAACTTAAATGGCTATTCTTTAGCCCTGTCCTTTGTCTTTCTTTTTTTTTTTTTTTTTTTTTTTTTGGTTTTTTTGGGTCACACCCGGCGGTGCTCAGGGGTTACTCCTGGCTGTCTGCTCAGAAATAGCTCCTGGCAGGCACGGGGGACCATATGGGACACCGGGATTCGAACCAACCACCTTTGGTCCTGGATTGGCTGCTTGCAAGGCAAACGCCGCTGTGCTATCTCTCCGGGCCCTAGCCCTGTCCTTTGTAAGAACATATTTACTTGCTATTTTAGAAAACTATTTAAGCACTTATTTTGAAGCTGCTTATCAAAACTTTTGGATATATTTTATGTCAAAAAAATAGTAAGTTAAGACATATATTACATCTTACAGAATTAAAAAAGCATTATAATGCTTATCTCAGCTTTTAAACATTTAATCACAATTAAAATTAATTTACAATAAAGCTTACCCCCTAAATATAAAGGACACATTTCTCCATAAAAATTTTAAGTATGTGCTGGTGAATAAAAGGCAACTTAAGAAAATCTTATGCATTTTTTTAAAGGCACACTTAATAAACACAACTTGAAATTTTTTGTTTAGGTGTCATAAAATCTTATATAATGCTTTAAGCATAAATATAAAGAGGCCATTAGTTAGTAAAGCAGTTGAAGCTGCTTGCCTTGGATGTAGTCGATAAAGATTTAATCTGTGGCACTGCATATTTTCCACCAAACCCTACTAGGAGTCATTCCTAGGCACAGAGTAAGGAATAAGTTCTAAATATAGTGTGTTTGACATCTCCCACTCAAGAAAAATATATTTATATAATGAGTAATATTAAAATACACAAAAATATCTTTACACATGATTATTTTATTGAAAAGGGGGAAACTAGAAAAGAGGTAATAAGATCTATAAATGAAAACTAGAGTTTAGAACTTGTGAACTAATTGTATTCATGCCACTTTATCATATGTAAGCCTTGTGTTCAAATACCTACATATAACTCCTTTCTTTCTCACTGTTCTTTCAAAGACATGCATTCACTGTTAAGAGAACTTATTTTGGCTCTTCTCCAGTAAATGAGTGGTTTAAGTAAAATTGTTTTAAAAACAAAACAAGTGCTCGTTTCGGCAGCACATATACTAAAACTGGAACAATACAGAGAAGATTAGCATGGCCCCTATGCAAGGATGACATGCAAATTTGTGAAGCATTCCATATTTTTTGTGTGTCTGTCTACTATCCTGTTGCATGAACCTCTTGGGAGTGGGCCAAAAAGAGGCTCCAGAAAACTCACTCTTCCAGAGGCCAATTCTAGGGCGGGAACACCAAGGAACTGCTCCATAACATGAAAACCGGCTATAAGCAGTACTTTGCAGAAGCCAGGTCCCTGTTTCTGACACCAGGGTGGGAAAATCCATGAAACTACACCTGCCCAGTGGGGCCTGAATGTGAAAAATTGTGAGTGCTGCCCTGTGTGTCTGTCTACTGTCCTGTTGCGTGAACCTGTTGGGAGTGGGCTGAAAAGAGGCTGCAGAAGAGCATGGTTGCTCTGCTTCGCTATGTGGCCATGCACTCTTTCTAAGGAAAGAACACGATCACAACAAGAAGAAAAAAATCTCACTAAGAATTGTGCTAGATCACTGAAGCCCAGCATTTCTCTCTGGACAGTTTTCTCTGCTGCGTGCTTGGGCATAAGATTTGATCCTATGTGAGGCTTCATCCACGAAGGACTCCACTCCCTTGGAGGCAAGTTGACCCATCCAGAAAGGGCGGAGCCAAAGGAGTGTAGCTGCCTGCATCATTTAGCCAATGAAAAACACCACAACACATAGAAAAACCCACAATACAAGTGTGACAATGGGGAAACAACGCAGGCCAGCATCAGAAATAGAGAATGAAGATGACAATTCTGATGATCAGATAATGACCAACCAACTAATCAACCTCTCAGATAAGGACTTTAGACTAGCAATATGGAAGATGCTCAATGAACTCAAAGAAACCATGGATTGAGTTGAACAGAACAATAATAAGAACCAAGAAAATATGAAGACAGAAATCGCAAAACTCCAAACTGAAATAACATGTCAACTAACAGGCCTGAAAAACTCAGTAAACGAAGTGAATCACAAAATGAATAAGCTCTGGGACAGGGTATCAGAAGCTGAGAATAGACTTGGTGCTGTGGAAGATGAGATAAATAACAATCCCATACAGCGGGAGAGATTGGAAAAAAACTTAAAGCAAATGAACAGACAATGGAAAAATTAGTCCAAGAATGGGAACAGATGAAAATAGAAATCTATGATAAGCTCAACAGAAACAACTTAAGAATCATTGGAGTCCCAGAGACCCAGGAAGAAAATTTCCAGGAAGGATCAATAGTCAAGAACATCACTAAAGAGAAACTTCCAGAACTAAAGAATATATGTGATCAAATCCTGCATGCTTGAAGAGTACCAACCAAAAGAGACCCCGAAAAAATATCCCAAGACACATCCTAGTCACAATGACGAATCCCACAGATAGAGACAGAATTCTGAAAACAGCAAGATCAAAAAGGGAAATTACATACAAGAGAGCATCCTTGAGATTTACAGCAGACCTCTCACCAGAAACACTCAAGGCCAGAAAGCAGTGGTGGGATATTGTGACAAGACTGAATGAAATGAATGCTTCACCTAGAATACTGTACCCAGCAAAACTCACTTTCCGGTTCGATGGAAGAAGACATGGTTTCACAGACATAAAACAGCTCAGAAACTTTACAGACTCAAAACCAGTCTTAAGAGAAAAACTGAAAGACCTAATTGAAGACAAGACTAACCAAAAGACACACTAAATTTCAATATAAATATGGCATTAAATCCCAGGACAATTCTTTCTCTCAACATCAATGGACTAAATGCACCAGTTAAGAAACACAGAGTGGCTAAATGGATCAAAAAACTCAACCCAACCTTCTGCTGCCTACAAGAAACACACCTGAATAGTCAGAACAAATATAGACTCAAAATAAAAGGCTGGAGAAAAATTATCCAAGCAAACAACACCCATAAAAAAGCTGGACTGGCCATACTAATATCAGATAATGCAAACTTTATACTCAGAAAGGTTGTAAGGGACAAAGATGGACATTTTATATTAATCAAGGGGTATGTAGAGTAGGAAGTAATCACTCTCCTAAACATATATGCACTGAATGAGGGGTCAGCAAAATATTTAATACAATTGTCGACAAATCTGAAAAATAATATCAATAAAAACACAATAATTGTGGGGGACCTCAACACGGCTTTGTCAACACTGGATAGGTCAACCAGACTGAAACCCAACAAGAATATACTAGACCTGAAAAGAGAAACGGAAGAAAGAGGCCTAGTGGATATATATATATAAAAAAAATATATATATATATATATATATATATATATATATATGACATTCCATCCCTAGAAACCTGGATACACATTCTTCTCCAATGTACATTGGAAATTCTCCAGGATAGACTACATGCTGGCACATAAAACATACCTCCATAATATCAAGAGGATAGAAATTTTGCAGGCTACCTTCACTGACCATAAAGCTCTGAAATTATTTGTGAATTCCAAAGGGACACAGAAGAAAAACTTTAACACCCGGAAGTTAAACAGCCTCATACTGAATAACGAGTGGGTCCAATATGAAATCAAGAAGGAAATCAAAATGTTCCTGGAAACAAATGATAATAAAGACACAAACTATTAGAACTTATGGGACACAGCAAAAGCAGTACTGAGAGGAAAATTTATAGCTTTGCAAGCACACATCAGTAAGGAAGAAGGGGCTTACCTGAGTAGCTTAATGATGCAGCTCATAAAACTAGAGAGTGCTCAAGAAAAGGACCCAAAAATAGGGAGACAGAAGGAAATAACAAAGCTGAGAGCAGAAATCAATGAAGTGGAAACCCAAAAAACAATCTGAAAGATCAACAAAAGCAGAAGTTGGTTCTTTGAAAAAATAAACAAGATTGACAGACCACTGGCAAAACTAACAAAGAAAGAGAGAGAGAAACTTGATAACTCGTATTAGGAATGAAAAAGGAGAGATCACTACTGATAAGACAGAAATTCAAAGGGTAATCAGAAAATACTTTGAGAAACTCTATTCCATTAAAAATGAGAACCTGGAAGAAATGGATAAATTTCCATTTGAAGGAAGAGGATGTAGCATATTTTAACACCCCCATCGTTATTGAGGAAATTAAAACGGTAATCAAATGTCTGCCCCAAAACAAAAAAGCCCAGGCCCAGATGGATTCACTAATGAATTCTATCAAACTTTCCAAGAGGAACTACTACAAATCCTGGCAAGACACTTTCATGAAATTGAACAAACAGAAACACTTCCAAATAGCTTTTATGAAGCCAACATCACCTTGATACCTAAACCAGACAGTGATCCAGCACAGTTCTTAGTGTAATTTTTATTTCTCGTTGCGATGGTGTTCTTTCCTTAGAAAGAGTGCATGGCCGTGTAGTAGCGACTGTGCTCTTCTGGAGACTTTTTTCGGCTCACTGCCATGGGGTTCACGCAACAGGACAGTAGACTGACACACACAGGCAGCACTCACAATTATTCACAGTCAGGCCCCACTGGGCAGGCGTAGTTTCGTAGATTTTTTTCCCCAACAAATTTTCTTACATTTACTTGTTAAATATTTTCAGTTTTATTTTGGGTGTATATATAAAGATGGTAATTAAAACAAAATCTCTCTTCTACATCATGAATCCTTTTTTCAGGATTAATCTTTAGTTATATGGAGATATTTATTTTCCTCAAAATTAAATAGAATTTTCATGAGTAATACAGAAAGAAAGAAGAAAGAGCCCTTTTTTTGATCATTAAGACATGCCAATAGTCTTTATAACCCAGGCTTTCCAGAAGATTTTCATAGTTCTTACACCTTCCATTGACATCAAACTTGAGGATTAGGTCACAGAAATGTAATAAAATTCAGTAGTGATAATAAGAATTCAGGATATGAAGTATTAAAAGTTCCAAATGTAAGTGAAAGTGAGAAAAAAAAAAGCCTTTATATTGTTAGCTCCAATAGACTGTGAAAAGGGACAAGAGCCCAGTTCAGGTTACATAGGCATGAAATCATGAGGTGAGCAATTGCCTCAGAGACTGAAGAGGAACTAAGTTGTAGCCTATTTACTCTGTTGAATCTTGACCATCACTGCTACTTAGTGGGACTGGTGTGACAGCAAGGGCTTGATAAGTTCCAAAGTGGGTCATTTGGATGCATCCAAGTCAGACTTGGATTCCATATTAGGTACCACAGAGTAGAATTCAAATGATTCAAATTATAACTTGGAAGTTTATAAGTGTTTGAGGAGGCCAAGGAAATATACTCCATTTTATTTCAACAGTATACTCACTGATGTCCTCTTTCTACCACTGACATTCATTTTGCCTAGGCTATATGCCCACAGGCTGCTATGATTTTTATATTTTATATCCTATATAACTTAATGGAACATCTTAATTATCCTGTAAATTGATCAAAGAATAATACACTACTACTTGGAGGAGGTGCTAGAGGTCAATCTGTGTTGTCTATATGCAAGACAAGCACCCTTTCTGCTATAATAGTGTTCTGGCATTTTGTTTGCTTTAGGAGATAAGCATTTCAGAGACTAAAACCTAATTAAGAGTTCCTTAGATGATGTCAAAATATTAATATTCCACAAATTTTTGATGATATATATATACTCATACTATTAACTATGTGAATAAATCTGAAAAAAAATAAAGTGTTAAAATAACAAAAACCAGTATCATGATTAAGGCTTGACATTGGCATCTATTATGACTATAATTTATGTTTTGTAGTTTATATTCAGTGTTACTAATTCAGTAGCTTTGCATATTAACACCAGTATTTACAATTAAAATAATTTAACCAGCATTTCAAAGACCTCTTGGGTTTATTTTCCACTTCTTTTTTTTAATTTTTGTAATTTTTATATATTTTTTATTTAAACACCTTGATTACATACAGGATTGTGTTTGGGTTTCAGTCATGTAAAGAACACCACCCATCACCAGTGCAACATTCCCATCACCAATGTCCCAAATCTCCCTCCTCCCCACCCAACCCCCGCCTGTACTCTAGACAGGCTTTCTATTTCTCTCGTACATTCTCATTATTAGGATAGTTCAAAATGTAGTTATTCCTCTAATTAAACTCATCACTCTTTGTGGTGAGCTTCATGAGGTGAGCTGTAACTTCCAGCTCTTTTTCCTTTTGTGTCTGAAAATTATTATTGTAAGAATGTCTTTCATTTTTCTTAAAACCCATAGATGAGTGAGACCATTCTGCGTTTTTCTCTCTCTCTTTCTCTCTCTGACTTATTTCACTCAGCATAATAGATTCCATGTACATCCATGTATAGGAAAATTTCATGACTTCATCTCTCCTGACAGCTGCACAATATTCCATTGTGTATATGTACCACAGTTTCTTTAACCATTCGTCTGTTGAAGGGCATCTTGGTTGTTTCCAGAATCTTGCTATGGTAAATAGTGCTGCAATAAATATAGGTGTAAGGAAGGGGTTTTTGTATTGTATTTTTGTGTTCCTAGGGTATATTCCTAGGAGTGGTATAGCTGGATCGTATGGGAGCTCGATTTCCAGTTTTTGGAGGAACCTCCATATTGCTTTCCATAAAGGTTGAACTAGATGGCATTCCCATCAGCAGTGGATAAGAGTTCCTTTCTCTCCATATCCCGCCAACACTGTTTATTCTCATTCTTTGTGATGTGTGCGATTCTCTGTGGTGTGAGGTGGTATCTCATCGTTTGATTTGCATCTCCCTGATGATTAGTGATGTGGAGTATTTTTTCATGTGTCTTTTGGCCATTTGTATTTCTTCTTTGTCAAAGTGTCTGTCCATTTATTTTCCACTTCTGTCACTTAATTAACTGTAGATTCAAACCTTAGGTACCTTCCTTCCTCCCTTCCCCCCTTCTCCCTTGTCTCCTTTCCTTTTCCACATTGCTCATATATAGATATGTGAAAAAAATCACAGAAATTTACCTTATATATTAATTTTTTTCTTGCAAATGTTTCCTAAAATTGTAGAAAGTCCTTTTTTTGAGCAAAAGTAAGAAGCTTTGCAATTTGAACACAAATAAATAATTTACTAATTATTTCCCAGACATTGACTTCTCTTTTCTTTTCATTTATTTTTTATATTTATTTTTTTTTGTTTTTGGGCCACACTTAGAGGTGCTCATAGGTTACTTCTGGCTTTATGCTCAGAGATTGCTCCTGGCTCAGTGGACCATATCGAATGTTGGGGGATCGAACCCTCATCTGTCTTGGGTCAGCCAATCTGGTCCTTGACCTCTCTTTTCAAGTGCACTAATATCATGGCAAGTATCACACAACATAAATTATCATGGTAAACATTCTTCTTTAGAAGAAGAAAAATAAAATTTCTATAATGTAAAATTTTGTTTGAGTACCTGAGGGGCATATAATTTTTTAATTACTTTAGTTGTTATATTAATACTGTATAATCAATCAATAGCATAGCTGTGAGACTCAAAAACATACTTATATTTTATGGCTGTTTGGTCGTATAACAGTCTAGCTTTTATCATGCTCAGTCTTTCATAACAAGTATTTTTAATACCATTTTTAGTTTTGTTTAGGAGCTACACCTGGTTGTGCAGGGCTTACTCCTAGATCTGTGTTCAGAAATAACTCCTGAAAGGGGCTTAAGAAACTATATAAATTAGGCCCGGAGAGATAGCACAGCGGTGTTTGCCTTGCAAGCAGTCGATCCAGGACCAAAGGTGGTTGGTTCAAATCCCGGTGTCCCATATGGTCCCCCTTGCCTGCTAGGAGATATTTCTGAGCAGATAGCCAAGAGTAACCCCTGAGCACCGCCAGGTGTGACCCAGAAACCAAAAAAAAAAAAAAAAAAGAAACCATATAAATTGCTAGAAATCAAATCTAGGTCTGTGACAGGCAAGACAAGCACCCTAACCAAAAAAAAAAAAAAAAAAAGACAAGCACCCTAATTGTTGTAGTATCTTTAAAGCTCTCCAAATCTTTGTTTCTATGCAAAGATAATTTGGGATTCTGAATCCCAACTCCTCTGGAGATGTTTTAGGCAGAAAAATAATTAGAATGAGTCTGAATATTCTTTTTGAATTGGTGTTTAGATATTGCATACTAACACAATATTTTTAGTTCTTTACATTGTTTATTTCCCATCAAAATCTATAAAATCATTTATGAAATTTGTGTATAAATATGTTGTTGTTTCCTTTTTATTGGAATTTATTGGAAATTTTCAACTTTTACCTAGTTTATAAAACTCTGTGGCAGTAAAATATGCATGCAATAAAAATGCAGATGATATGGAGTCAAAGAGAGTATACTAAATCAGGCACCCGCCTTGTGTCCAGCTGACCTGGACTTGATCTCTGGATCTCATGTGCTTTCTGGGCACTGTTAGGAGCGATCCTAGATCACAGAGCCAGGTTTAAGTCCTGAGCAGAGCTGATGTGGTGTGCAAAACAAACCAAAAATGCATGTAATAAGCAACTAATTAATTATATTTGACTTCTTTCCAAACATAGACTAGAATAATAATTAAAATACAAATTATTGCTTATAGGTTTAATTTATACATGATTTATTTTTTGTTAAGTATAGCTGATTGTTTCCACTAAAGAGAGATGAAGAGGGTTATTTCATGGAGAAACTAGCTCAGAGATATGAAAGAAAAATGTTCAGAAGGGAATATATTGATGTATGAATTCTTTAAGGAAGATGAAGGATATTGTGCTATATAGAATAACTGAATGAAGAAATGTGACATATTAACTAATGGAATTACTTGATCACACTAATCCTGGAATATAAGAATGAGGACAGAGAGAGAAAAAAATTGAGGTGGATAGAAAAAGAAACCAATGAAGAGGTCAAGAGTCTCTGGTATATGTGTGGTGTAGAGGAGGGATATAACTACATATGTAGACACAGAGTCAACAGCACTGAATTACTTGAACTGCAACAACCAAACTGCAATATGTTCTAGTCAAAAAGGTAGGCTAGGAGATGGGGGCTGTGGGGAGAGGGGACTGGAGTCATTGGCAGAGAGACAACACCAGTGGTGGAACTGCTACTAGAACATAGGATGCTT
Organism: Suncus etruscus; assembly: GCF_024139225.1. Lineage (NCBI taxonomy): Eukaryota > Metazoa > Chordata > Mammalia > Eulipotyphla > Soricidae > Suncus > Suncus etruscus. Next base: position 58,886,882 of record NC_064850.1, read on the forward strand.
AAAACTCAAGTATGAATAACTTTGCAAGTCACAGTGCCATAGTAAAAAATGAAAATTAAAAAAGGAAATTTTCCACCAGATTTAGAATTATTCTACATGTTCCAACACAAGGAAGCAGATCTATGCACCTTTTAGATTACTTAGTTTCCCATTTATCTATTCACATATATGCTTTCTAGAGAGAAATGACTGTGCTATCTGCTTAACACTTTATAGTAGAAATTTATAACAGAAAATGAATATGGTAAATAGTAGATTTCTGTTATCTGTTATCATAGAATTTGTCATTATTTGAAATTCGACTCAGTAATGTTTCTTCCCCTAAAGTAGCTGTCACTGATAACTTTCTTAACCAGAGTCACAGAAGGAATTTGACAAAGCTGCATCTCTTTATGTCTTTAACAGTTTATTTCTGTCAGTTTTTATCAGTCACTTATGACATAATAAATATTAAAAATGGCAGGCAATATATTCTAAGTGCTTCTGTTGAAGCATTGTTTTGCTATAAATAAACAAGTCTGCTTCTCTGGAGCTTAACTGGGAATAACAATTTGATACACTCTCTTCCCCATCAAGCAGCTGTGGCAAGAAGCCATGAGGGAGTTGTTAGATTTGTTGGAGTTTTCTATTATGCCTGATATTAAGTTAACTGTCATGTGTGTTATGGAATTTAGGGAAAATTGTAATCTTATGAGAATGCTGACATTTCACTGCTCTGACTATAAGAACTTATGATTATTAACTCTTCCTCTAGATTGTCTTATGTTCTATGTATATTTATTACTCTGTGCTAATAAATTAATGCTAGATTGGATAGTTCTTAAAATAAACACGTTGTTCAATGTTGATACTTGATGAAGATAGATGTTTTGGGAATGTGAATTGAGTTCTGAGGCCCAGAAAATTTCTCTGTCTGGTGATTTGCCACATATACAATACTCATAGGCTTATGGTAAGGTTTATATGCTAAATTCTCAAGCTAGTATTTACACTGAATATGACCATCTTCTGATGCTTCCAGTTTCTTATAGAATCATCATTATCTAATTTTCCTGTATACACTGACTGATATGAATTATAGATACATAAAAGGCATTACAAATGGTTTCCTAACTCTCGTATCAGGTAATGTTTTCTTGGTTTTTTTTCTAAGTTTTTTTTTTCTGGAAGCTTCAAATTCTTCTTTTGAAAACTAGTTCAACATGATGTAGCTGCATTCCATATTTCTGAGTCTGAATAATCCTTCCTGGATCTGTTTGTACATATGCCTTGTACTTTTCTCCTGTTTATTTGATATACTTTATGGGGAAAAAAGCTCTGAAATTTCTAAGACAAATAAATTACACAAACTATTTTTTACTTTAAAGTAAACTTCAGGGAGAGCAGGTAGGGCACCTGGTTTTGGTCCTGGTATCCTACATGGTCTCCTGAGCCAGCTGTAATACCTGAGTACAGAGCCAAGAGTAAGATCATTGTTGAGTGTGGCCCAAAACAACAATAACAAAAAACAAAACAAAACAAAAATAGTACTTTGGTAAAAATGGAACTGATATAAAATTCAATAATTAATGGAAATGAAAGAAATCTTCAAGTTATAAGGATTATTATGATTTCTGTTAATTTTCAAATATCTCTTTATTTATTTATTTTAGTGAATAAAGACTGTTTTTATTAAAATCATTTAGAAGTATGAGAGAAGAGAAAGAAAGGGAAACTGTACAAAAGGAACGCAGGTTTCTCCAAAGTGGAAAAAATCAAGCAAAGAAATATCAAGACAAGCAAGTGTAATGTCTGCTCCCAGGGGAATATGGGCTTGAAGAGTAAGCTAAGTAAAAATATAATTCTGGTTGAAGCAATATTACAGTGGGTGGGCTGTTTACTCTTGACTTACTCAGGCTAGATCTCCAGTACCCCATATGGTCCCCCGAGAATGGTCAGAAGTAAACCATGAGCACAGCCGTATGTGGCCCCAATCCCTTCAGAATAATACTTAATATAACTCTGGTACTTTGTTTTAAGTATCATTTATTCAGGTTTTAATTGTGTAATTTGTCAGCGCTTAAAAATTACTTTGTATCTGCAAGTAATATACTTATGTATCTTTTTTTTGGGGGGGTCACAGCCAGCAGCGCTCAGGCTCTACACTCAGAAATCACCCCTGGCAAATGCCTTACCTCCATGATATCTCTCCGGTCCCTACTTATGTATCTTTATAAATTTTTCTAAAACATTAAAATATAATGTCTGAAGAGTTTCTACTTTAATACAGATATTGATGAAATACATAAAATGTATTGCCTACTTATGAAAGCTTGCAAAGTCCATGAATGAGAAGTAATGCAAAATGACTGTTGAGAATTTAAGTGTGTTCTTATAATGCTCTAGCCCACAGTAATACCAAGGTCTAATATATTCACAAGTGCCAGCCTCACGCTGGGAGGGGGGGATGTAAGTGGAGAACAATGAGTGAGGAAATGATGTCTGGGACTTACGCTGCATACATTGGAATTGAGTCTATTGCATGTAGATAATATAGAAACTTGAAAATATCTATAATAATGGCAGGCTTTAGTTTAAGTTAAATGGGCAGTGAGAAATATATATTTGTAAGTAAAACTCGTATTTTATCTATCCCCCTTGTTTCCTCCTTCCTTCTTTTTCCCCCCATTGATATATTTATTAGAGACCACTATCTGACTGCAAATTAGTGCAGAACAGTCTGTTGAAACTCTTTTTTTTTTGTTCTGTTGTGGTTTTGGTTTTTGGGCCACACCCGGTGACACTCAGAGGTTACTCCTGGCTATGTGCTCAGAAATCACTCCTGGCTTGGACGACCATATGGGACGTCGGGGGATTGAACCTATCCTCTCAGCCTGAGTAAGGCAAGCTCCCTACGGCTTGTACCATCACTCTGGCCCTGTTGAAACTCTTTTATGTCTAATCTTCTTAGCCTAAAGTTTGGAGCTATTTTTGTGCTTTCGATTATCAAGTATGTCATTTCGTGTTTTGTCAAATTTGAATCAGAATGATGATTTTGATCACGTGGACAGGAATCTGATTGAAGCTGCCTTTTTTCTTTGGAGGACCAGAGAGGGATGATAGCATTTCATGTGACAAGTGGGGAAGTTCTGACTGGAGAAGGTTAGAAAGTAGATGGAACATGGATGGACTTCTGGTGTTGGTTCTGCAGGAAACAGGCATGGTAGCCTTCCCAGAAATCTTCTTCTAAGCAGTAGTTTAGCACAGGCTTTATCCAACAATACCCTACTGCCCACAGTTACCACAGGTCTCCTCTAGTTCATCTAGCTCCTTCTTTGTTTCTTTCTCTTTCTTTCTTTCTTTCTTTCTTTCTTTCTTTCTTTCTTTCTTTCTTTCTTTCTTTCTTCTTTCTTTCTTTCTTCTTTCTTTCTTTCTTTTTTCTTCTTTCTTTCTTTCTTTCTTTCTTTCTTTCTCTTTCTTTCTTTCTTCTTTTTCTTCTTTCTTTTCTTTCTTTCTTTCTTTCTTTCTTTCTTTTCTCTTTTCTCTTCTTTCTTTTTCTTTCTTTCTTTCTTTCTTTCTTTCTTTCTTTCTCTTTCTTTCTTTTTCTTTCTTTCTTTCTTTCTTTTTCTTCTTTCTTTCTTTCTTTCTTTCTTTTCTTTCTTTTCTTTCTTTCTTTCTTTCTTTCTTTCTTCTTTCTTTCATTCTTTCTTTCTTTCCTTACTTTCTTCTTTCTTTCTTTTCTATCTTTCTTTCTTTCTTTCTTTTTCTCTTTCTTTCTTTTTTCTCTTTCTTTCTTTTTCTTTTTTCTTTCTTTCTTTATTTCTTTCCTTTCTTTCTTCTTTCTTCCTTTCTTTCTTTCTTTCTTCTTTCTTCTCTCTCTCTCTCTCTCTCTTCTTTCTTTCTTTCTTTCTTTTCTTTCTTTCTTTCTTTCTTTCTTTTCTTTTCTTTCTTCTCTTTCTTTCTTTCTTTCTTTCTTTCTTTCTTTCTTTCTTTCTTTCTTTCTTTCTTTCTTCTTTCCTTCCTCCCTCCTTCCTCCCTTTCTCTTTCTATCTTCCTTCCTTTCTTTCCATCTTTCCTTTCTTCTTTCTTTTCTTTCTTCCTTTTCTTTTTCTTCTTTGTTTCATCTTTTTTTATTTTTCTTTCTTCCTTTTTTTTTTCCAATTTAATTTTTTTTTTTTTGTCTTGGACAACACCGGAGTGTACTCAGGTCTTACTTCTGACTTTATGCCCAAAGTTCATCCCCTGGGAAAACTTAGGGGGAACTATATGTGGGTGCAACAGCATGCAAAGCAAATGCTTACTCATGGCTCTGTCTCTGTCCTTGAGTTATGTTACAGGGATGGTCATATCTACTTTTGAGTGTGGTTCATGATATGGGAAATAGAAAAAAAAATCATTGGTATGTTTTTATTATTCCTAGATGGTACAATAGCTTTTATGTAGAGTAGATTATTGGTCTAAAAATTGGATGAGATTAAGAATATAATTTGGGGTGCTGGAGTGATAGTACAAATAGCAGAGCATTTGCCTTGTATGTGGATGAGATAGGTTTGATTCCAGCTCCTAGGGTTCCCTAGCACCATCAGGAATAAATTCTCTAGTACAGAGCCAGTAGAAACCCCTGTATACCTTCAAGTGGTCCCCCCAAAACAAAAATAAATACAATTTTGACATCCAGTTGGGTATGAAATATGAAGAAATATAAGGAAGAAAAGATTGATTTACATCTAAACTTCCAACAGGTTATCTAGTTCCCATCTGACATGCTTTGACCCCTGTCACATAAGGAAGCATCAAAGAAAAAAAATAGAAAATTGGTCAATTATATAAAATAACTGTAAAGTAGAAGATATTCTTCACAAACCTTTAAATCTATTATAAAAGTAAAAACATTCAATGACAAAAATTGTACCTATCTGAGCATGGCCAGTGAAGTTACGATGGTGACTGTGAATAAAATAAAATTTACATTATTTTACAAGGTCTTTGAATCAAGAGAAGCTTTATGAAGTTATAATTTTGTATTCAGTGTTTGGAATATGTGATGATCTCAAATAACTTTTGAGAACAGAGGGTGAGAGACAATAGTTTCCATGGAGCAAATGTTAGTTTTGTTTTTTAAAATAGAAGCAGGATTTATAAGACTGTAATTCTTATACCACAAGATTAACAAAAGAGAAAACACAGATTCATTACAAATATTGGCTATTTGCAATATGTTTATGAAAAAAAATGAGAAAAGATACTTTAAAAAATGTAACACAAACACCAACCACCATCAATATACTGCATGAACAAAGCCATGTACAATTAATGCCACTTCTAAACTCACCATAAATTACATCATCTTGTTGTAGGTTTACTTGGTAGTTTATAAGAGGTACAGAAAAAGGCTGTCATTTGAAATGGTATCAACCAGGTCTCACTATTAACATTAGAGAAGTAAAGCACAATATGGTTGTTAGTATAATCCAATGCATTTGCCCAATCATTCACAATAAAATAATTTTGGTATAAAATGTCACCTGAAATATAGACAACTATTCCTTCATTGTTCTTATCATTTTCTTTCACCTTTTAAGAATGTTGAGTCTCTTTAAGAGGCAATTCTACTTGTATAAGTTTGTTGTTTTATTTCTCACACTGAAATGTCTGCATGACCTTGTTATGATGTGGTATACTGAATTTAGATTCCCTGAAAGACCTCAAACATAAACGTGGCTTTTCTTGCTTGTTCTGTGTCAGGTTTAAACTGTCCTTTAAAAGTACTCTCAGATTTACACTAGCAGAGACTCAGGGAATTAAGGTATCTTAAAAATTCTCCTCAGCACAAACTAAACACTTATAACTAATAAAGCAGAATTATGTGCTTTACCTCATTTGGGTCAAATTTAAACAATAAGAGCTTCTGGGAGATTATTTTCTCCTCTCCCAAGAATGATCATTTAAGCAATTTAAATCATTTTTACCCAGAGAAGCTATAAATGTAAACCATTAAAAAAAAACATTCACGTATCTCAAATTACTCTCTGACTCCTTTCCTATTTTCACTTGATTACCTGGCATTTATTCTTTTTTACTGTTTAAGGCACATCTGCTGGTGCTCAAGTTTTCCTCCTTGTTCTGTGCTGAGGGATCACTCTGAGAAACTCAAGGGTCCATACAGTACTAGGTATCAAATCTGAGTTTGCTATGTATAAGGCAAGTATCCTACTCACACTACTATCTTCTCCTTCAGCTCTACCTGGTCCTCTTTTCTTTTTCTTTTTACTTTTCCTTTTCTTGTTGCTTTTGGTCACAGCTAGCTTTGCCGAAGAATTACTCATGCCTTTGCAATCAGGCATCACTCTGGTGGTATCTGGATACCATATGGAACACTAGGAATTTAACCTGGGTTAGCCATATATCAGGGAAAAGTCTTATCCATTGTACTATAATTTTGATCTCTGGGCATCTTTTCTATACCTTACTTCTAAATCAAAAATAATATCAATATTTATATTTGCATTATTTTCCCCATAACTTTGATTTTTTAGGATGAGTAATTTGACAGGTGCTAATATTTTTATGATTTAGAATTTCTAAATTTAATAAATATTGATAGTAACCAATGTGTTTAATCAATTTAAAAAGAGGCAAACTGTAAAACTTTTTTTGAGATTAAATATACTTCCTTAGTAGGCATACAGTTAAAAATAATTGTACTAAAATAACCATAATTGAAGTTTGTCCTCTAAGATGATATCTGTACTTTGTATTTATAGGTAAGTAAATGACTATTTACTGAAACATTATTAATTTAAGAAATTTTACCAAGTAAAACTAAATGCAGACAGTTTTCATATAATTTTTCAAAAAGAATCAATCAATAAATAAAAATAGTTAAATTAATTTATAATTTACCCTTTCTACAAAGAATTATCAAGAATTTAGTAAGTACTACAACAATAATTTTTAACCCCTGTATGTATTGTCAATAATGATCAGTCTTTTTAAATTATGCACCATTTAATTCTATACACACATTTAACTATTCTTTTTTTAATGAATTCATTTAATGAATGAATGAAAATGAAAAATGGTGATTATTTTATGGCTAATGTAGTGAGCAGGGCTTCTTAAAGTAGCAGCAGATGCCATTATCTAGAAAATAAGCCTATTTAAACTATTACAAGAGGGTGAAAGTTTACCAAGTTGATGGAATAAACTTAAACTATAAAAATCTTTTGTAAATACAAAGTTTCATTGAATTACCATTATGATTCTACTATTGCAGAACTGGACAAAATAGCTGAGCTTTCTGAATGAAGATGGCAAAATAAATACTGTCAGAATACAAGAGAAATCATTTAATATATCTCTGGTTTTTGTAGAGGCTAAGAAAATAAACATCAGGCAGATTGATTAGAGAAAAATTAAGAATGAATTATTAATAACTTTTTATATTTTATACACCTGGGAGAAACCCAGCAAGGTTAAGCAACTTGTCACAGGGTCTTAGATACCATCTTTTCATAACTTAGCTAAGCAAGAGGACATTGAAGAAAAATGGTGAGAGATCATTTGGAGAGATTATAAAAGAAGGCAAAGTCTAAATATGGCTGTGGAGATTTAAGTTCTGATAAAGAAATAAGTACTCAGAAAGAGCAGGAGAGAGAGAGTAAGAGAGAGAGTAAATGAGAGAGAAAATGAGTAAGAAAGAGAGAAGTGAAGGAGAGACAGAGGGCAGTGAGGGAAATGTCTAATACACTAAGCAAACTTTATTCTTTCCTCATGGCCCTCACATGATATTATTCTTTTGTCAGACATAATTTGTGAAGTCAGTTTTTACTTCCCTTCAGTGAAAAAGTCTGCTTTCTGAAAACATGATAAGTGAATCTTCAGAGCAGTACTGGAGCAATGAATAGAATATGTTTATTGTAAAGAAAAGAAGTTTGTATATCTTCAGATTAAACCACCAAAAGAGGGGGCTGGAGAGAGAGCCCTGGGGGCTAAATTCATGCTTTGTATGCAAAAAAAATTATTTTCTGTAGATCCTCAGCACCACAGGATTCTCAGAGCACCACAGGCAGAGCAATCCCCAAGCACAAACATAGGAGTATCCAAAATACTGTTGGATGTGGCACCTCAACCAAAAGTAAATAAAAAACTAAGAAAAAAATCAATCCAATAGTCTAAGCTTAGTTGTGAGGCTATGAAACTTAATTATATCCTTCAGTTTATGCCTAAACAAGAAAGTATTCTAGTACATTTAAAACATTTTGAATCTGTAAAAAAAATAATCTATTTTCACTTGCATTGTGAGATATAAATTTATGGTGTAGCAGAAATGACACCTATAATAAGATAGTCCCAGAGAAAACACTGAATATAGATCTCACAAAGAATCCCTAAATTTAGATCAAACATACTTCCTTAAAAAGAAAATAAGGCTAATTTATTCTTCCACGTTGCTGTTAAGAGACAGTATATTATAGCAGTTTATTTATAGATTATCACGAAGTTTTAGGGAGATTTAAGATCTTATTTTCAAAGCAAAACTAACATTTTTAAAGGTTCTTTATGTTGAAAGAACAGAGTACTAATTCTTCTGGAAAAGATTAAAAATAAGTAAGACAGGTTATTCTCTCAAGGAGTTCATAATGAAATGTGGTAAAAAAAAATATTCAAAGGAAAGACATCACAGCACAGGATTGTGAGGGCCAGATGAAGGACGGTAGTTCTTTGAGCGGAGAAACTGAAATTACTGATTTCCTTTAAAAGTCACACAAGGCTTCAGAGTCAGTGAATTTGTGTGCTGTTTTGAAGGAGAGTAGGAAGTCAATAGGGAAAATGGAGCAGCAATTAGAGTGAGAAATCTGAGTGCACCACAACCTCCTCTAAAAGGAGTAGTGAAGATTTAGTGTGTACAGTTTATGTGTTAAGGGTTGAAGATTTAAGAGTCATGTCACTGTTGGTCTTTGTAGTGGTTCTGTGATTTAAATAGTCCAAAGTGTGTGGAAAGCAAAAAGAAGACAAGAAATTATGCCCAGAGGACTGCTTTCTTTTATCTTCTTTTTCTTTAGTACGGTTTTTTTTTTCTTTTCATTTTATTATTTCAAATCAAGGAGAAAGCACAGCCAATGAAGAAGTGTACTTAAAATAATTTCAGATATAAAAGTAGATCATTATTATGCAAGATAAATGAGGAAAACTGTTTCAACAATAGTAACAGGGAAGAAAACAAAGAGTGCAGGGTGTGTGGTTCAAGGAGGTATTGCTTCAGGGATATTGAAGGGGCAAAGATAGTCACCGATGCACATTGAAAAAACACTGCCTGGAAAATTTGTTTATGGATGATAGGCATTAGACATTCAAGAATAAATATAAATAGAGGTACCAAAAAGTCTTATTACTACACATCAATTCCAATTTGTGCTTTATATGATTTTCTCTTCTAGGAAAGTCAACTTAAGCAACAGAAAAGATTTTTAGATTTTTTATTTTTAAATTTTGTACATCCCTATCATTTTAGCATTGGTTAAAATTTTATTTCCCTTTGTTCATTTTATATTATATATTTTATGAGTTACCTTTTGGATGGGCATGAAACATTATCATTCAGTGAAAAAATACTGACCTTGAGCCTGTAGCACAAGTCATTCTAGACATCAGACTTTCAGCCCAAAGCTTAAGAAAAACAGGAAGGTGGAACATGAGCTGAGATCCATTTCCTCCTGGTCTTAATTTTTTTTGTACAAGTGTCTTTAGTCTGTAAGTGCTCAAGCTTGTCAGCTTTAGAATCTTTGGATTATCAGTTTAAGCAAAATGGTACTCCAAAAATAAAAGTTTGACATTTATTGCCAGATATTGCAAACTGTCTTCGAGATCTCAAGATAAACACACTTGACGTTTTATGTTGGATGAATACATTAAGCTCTACTTATAATGGTAAATCTTAAGAATTATTTGGAATCACTCGTTTATTTTTCTGAATTATGCAAATGCAATTATAGAATAAAATTATTTGGTAACAATAAGGAAAGAACTTCATTTCTTGTTTATCATTGACTGACAGCAAAGTAAGTTATGTCACTAAAAGGTCTCTAAATAGCTAAGAATTATCATTATAATAACTATTTGAAAGAATAATCAAGAGGTCTATACCCTGAGGCCCAAAAGTCAAAATGTCAAATAGTATCAAGGCTATTAAATATTAATCAATTCAGCTCAGAAAAATAAGAAGAATTAATAACTTCTGGGCACCTTTACTAAAAGTAAGCACTTGATTTTAAGACATATTTTTATTATACTGAATATGTAAAAATTTAAAAATAGAAGTAACTATTTAATATTAGACATTCTTACCTTTCTGTGGAATTTATAACCCATTTTATTGAAAACCATATCATTTATTACTATAGTGTGCTTGCCTAAATATGCTATGATTTCTCAATATTTTAAAATTTTTATTCTGAATTTATCCAATAAGTGACAGAATTGACCCAGGTTCTATCCACTAATTCTCTTTCATTTCAATTTACTTTGAATCAAAAAAACAATGAATGCCTCAGGGGGTGTTCTTTTTGTGACTGAAATCCAAGTTTATAATCACGTTGTTTAAATCAAGATAAAACTTTTAAAAAATATTAAATAAAATAAATAAAAACAAAGTAACTGAATTCAAACCACTAGACTGTTCTGAAATAAATTTATTACATATACACTCAGTATTTCCAATTCCATTTTCTTATTTTCCTCTGTATCTCTACTTTTACTATCTACAGAATATATCTGTTGATTATTGATGAAAATATTAAGAATCAAAACAAATGTAATGGACATTTTGTATGGTTATAAAATATGGGTAGAAGAGATAAACAGAAACTTTTTGGAAGAAAATGACTGAAAGATATAAGAAAAAATGGTCTGCATCACTAATCATCAGGGAAATGCAGATCACAACAACACCACAGAGACTGACACATATCCAAAAGAAGAAAAACAACCAGTATTGGGGTGAATGAGTGGAAAAGGTAACCTTATTTCCTGCTAGTCATGAATGAGAATTAATTTTCTCCCATATAGCAGAATATTTCTTTTAGAAAGATCTGTGATTATGAAACTTATTATGAAAAACATTCTCTATGCCATCCTATAAAATCAATATATTTGTACTAGATATTTTATCATCTCAAGTCATAGACTGAATCTTAACATTAGATATAGGTGTATGTCAAGCTTTTTTATTCTATACTTAACAAAATGAGTTTGGTTTGTCAATATGTGAGGCATCGAAGATATGATCTGTCTGAGGAATCAAAGTCTACTGGAAGAGATCAACAATTACACAATATAGGTGATCTTTTTGTGTTCTACAACTAAGAACTTCAGGTCCCAATGCAGACAAAATGAGGATAGAGGACTTAAAACAGAAAGTGGAAAAAGTTCAGTTAACTACAAAAATTTTATAACTGAATGCTATATGCAGACCAAGAAGAAATAAGCCCTTGCTGGGTCAGATAATGTTGAAATATACAACCTCTTAGTGGTAAAATTTACATTCTCCACCTTAGTTTAACTCTTATGTTAAAACTGGTATAAACTGAATAATTTATAGACATAAAGGTTCATGATATGTCATGACATCAATAAGGTCTGGTTTCTACAATTTAGCAAGAGGCTATCTGGGAAGACCTAGAATGTTGACTTGAAATCAGATCTCTTTAAGCTCTTATGTTCACCTTCTTTACCTTCATAACTTTTTCAACATGCCATTTCCTAATAACCCACAATGGGCATATTTGGCTGTGCTGTAAGGCTAAAGATCTGTAGTAGACACTTGTTGAACTGTTTTGAATTGTCTTTAGAACCAAATATTGTTAAGGCAACTTGATCTTGTCAACTTAAGTGGTTAAAGCAGCTGGCCTATAGATTAGTGTGTCAAACAAAAAGTTGAGCCTTTTAAGGAATTTACTTTTACACAAAATATCCTCTGCCTATCTGTGATTTCATGTTGATAATGGATGTCTGAAAATATGATAGTTCAAAGTCTTAACTGATTACCTGTCAACTTGGAAAACACTAAAGAAATCTGGCTTTGTCTAATATTAATAAGTTTGGAGAAGTAAAACAGGATTTTGGAAAAAAAGGAATCTAACAAAATCTGCTTACTTGAACAGTTATTTCAAAGGAGATCTCAACCTTTATGGAAAGCAATATGGAGATTCTTCCAAAAACTGGAAATCGAGCTCCCATATGATCCAGTTATACCACTCCTAGGAATATACCCTAGGAACACAAAAATACAATACAAAAATCCCTTCCTTACACCTATATTCATTGCAGCACTATTTACCATACCAGGACTCTGGAAACAGCCAAGATACCCTTCAACAGATGAATGGCTAAAGAAACTGTGGTACATATACACAATGGAATATTATGCAGCTGTCAGGAGAGATGAAGTCATGAAATTTTCCTATACATGGATGTCCATGGAATCTATTATGCTGAGTGAAATAAGTCAGAGAGAGAGAGAGAGAAAGATGCAGAATGGTCTACTCATTTATGGGTTTTAAGAAAAATGAAAGACATTCTTGCAATAATAATTTTCAGACACAAAAGAGAGGAGGGCTGGAAGTTACAGGCCACCTTATAAAGCTCACCACAAACAGGGATGAGTTTAGTTAGATAAATAGCTACATTGTGAACTATCCTAACAATGAGAATGTGTGAAGGAAATAGAAAGCCTGTCTAGAGTACAGGTGGGGGTAGGGTGGGGAAGAGGGAGATTTGGGACATTGGAGATGGGAATGTTGCACTGGTGATGGATGGTGTTCTTTACATTGCTGAAACCTAAACACAATCATGTATGTAATCAAGTTGTTTAAATAAAATACATATTAAAAAAAGAAAATAAAAAATAAAAATATTATTTATTGAGAAAAAAATAAATAAAAGGAGATCAAGGGCTGGTGCAGTGGAGCAAGTGGTAGGGTGTTTGCCTTGCAAGCGGCTGACCGAGGAAGGAATGCAGTTCTATCCCCCAGCGTCCCATATGATCCCCCAAGCCAGGAGTGATTTCTGAGCACAGAGCCAGGAGTAACCCCTGAGTGACACAGGGTGTGGTCCAAAAAGCAAAATAAATAAATAAATAAATAAAATAAAAGGAGATCAGTATAAGAAAAAATGAAAGCAGTAATATTTGACAGAGTAAAGATAATTAGGAGACCTAAGAAATATCAGTAATCTTAGTATTTTACATTAGCTAGCTATAGATGTTTAATTCATGTTCTTTTTTGATGATTCAGATCAAGTAGTTCATTTATTTTTTTTGTTTGTTTTTGGGCCACACCTGGGAGTCACTCCTGGCTATTTGCTAAGAAGTAGCTCCTGGCAGGCACGGGGGACCATATGGGACGCAGGAATTCGAACCAACCACCTTAGGTCTTGGATGGGCTGCTTGCAAGGCAAACACCGCTGAGCTATCTCTCCGGCCCCAGATCAGGTAATTCATAATTACTTTAATATACAGTTGCTACAAGAGTTCATGCCTCGTTAAACTTTCCAAGATCCTGAAGAATGAAAGTACATAAGCTTCTACATACTGATGCACTATGGGCATTTTAAACTTGATTTCTTCAAAGAGAAGTGGTAGGGGTTGATACAAGTGCTTTGTGTGAAGACTTAGGATTGTTGGCAAACTCATTTCTTTCTCTGTTGGGTTACATTCCAAGCATTAACTGCAAGACTTTTCCGTACTTTTAGCCATATGGTTTAATCACCTATTACTAAATTACACTCAAACCATGATATGCTCTCTAAGTAACGATACCATATTTATTTCTTCAGAAAAGGGTTAAAATCTTAAAGAACTAATATGAATGGCTAAGAAAAGCATATAAAGAGTCTTTAGGATAAAATTTTTCCTCTCCTATGGTAAGTAACTTAAATATTTATGAAGTTGATTATCTATTTTGAGCTTCATTAATTTCTTTTATGTATCCATTCTACTAGCCCTTGGGTTTCTATGGAATGAATATTGCATTAATCATAGGAAATCACATAAAATATTATTAATCCTACTAGCATACAGGAGTTTTTGAGGGAAAGATGAAGATCTTACACTTTTCAATGACTCAAGTGAAATTACAACAATTTAATAATCTCCAATTAACTCTAGTTCCCATGAGTTAACTATTGTTTCCATTTAAAAAATATTATGCGATTTATAACATCTCTTATTGATTTCACTTGAGAAGGCTTCCTGTGAAGTTTCTATTATCTACCTCTTTTAATTTCATTCTCATACTTTTTATTCCATTTAATAAGGCTTGCTGCTATTGCTTTATTTGGCATTGTTTGCAGTTGTTAAACTTTATTCTTAAATCACAACTAAACACTTGTTTTCAGTGATTTAACTAAAAATAATTATCAAAATATGTGATATGTCATTATCTCTGATTTGTTCTCTGAAAAATACATTTAATTCACATGGATAACAACCATAACAATGACAATACCAACCATCTTAAATAATTAGCTTAGGGCATCATGTTTTAGACATTTTTGATGAAGATGTATACTATATAAGTGATAAATGATACTTAAATAAACCATAAATAAGGTAAAAGAATGTAAGACTATGTCAACTATTGAGAAAATTCATTTTAAACATGAATAGGTTAAATATTAATATATTTAAATACATATTTTCTTTATTATCATACCTTTAGTTTTTGCTATAGAAAATGGAAATGAATAACTTTCTCACAGTAACTTCTTTCTAATTTCTATCTTCTGATTACTGTTGAAAGTGTTATTTTTATGATATAAATGAATCATATTTTTATATTTCTTTTTCGGATATTTTTGTCTTTTGAAATATACTCAAATTGGGGCTGGAGCGGTAGCATGGTAGTAAAGCATTTGCCTTGACCTAGGATGGACCACAGTTCGATCCCCAGTGTCCCCTATGGTCCCCCCAGACCAGGAGTGATTTCTGAGCACATAGTCAGGAGTAACCCTTAGGGACACCTGGTGTGTGTGGCCTAAAAACCAAAAAAAGATAAAAATATAAAATATAGTCAAAATTAATAAATTTATGTTAGTGTATTTTTTCTTTGTGCTTTAGTTTGGATTTTATCCTGCTCTTATATTTTCTGATCTCTGGCTTATAAGCATTTGTTTTTTATCATCTTAGGAAAGGATTATATTTACAACATTTTTGGTTAATATTTTTATTTAATTTTGTTGGCATTTCTCTATTGTTTCCTGAGGTATGTGTAG
Organism: Suncus etruscus; assembly: GCF_024139225.1. NCBI lineage: Eukaryota > Metazoa > Chordata > Mammalia > Eulipotyphla > Soricidae > Suncus > Suncus etruscus. The sequence goes on from NC_064850.1 coordinate 58,902,131, forward strand.
AGGCTGTTTCTGAAGCTTACCTTTTATTGCAATTACACAGATTTTGTTTTAGCTTTGTGCCCTAGATTTATCTTTGATTTGTCTTTATGATTAAAATGCCTACCATCACTTGACTAATATGACTCTGATACTTTGATGTAGTCACTATATTAAAATATTTTTACAAACTTCTGCTAGACAACTGGACATTTTCCTCTTCTCTGAAAACATCAGACTCTCTCAAATTATATTTTTATAATGACAATAACTGGATAATCAAAAATCATCTAAATATTCATTTCTATCTATTCTGCTCTAATTTCCTTGAACCTGACTTCATAATTCCTTCTGAGTTATCTTTACTTTTATATGCATCATAGGAGTTGCCACTTTGTTTAACAGATTAATTTCCTCTAAACTTTTTCCTAGATGGCAGTGTGATATTTTTTGAGGTCTTACATTTTTTTCTTCAACACTGCTCTAGTTCTAACTTGACATTTGTTAAAAGGGCGTATGCTATTTATAACTCTCTTGTTGCTTTCTCTTAAGAAGGCTTCCTGTGAAATTTTCATTATCTATCTCTTAATTTTGTCCTTTTCTCTTACTTTTAATAGACTTACTGCTGCTGTGTTTTATTTGTCATTCTTTGCAGTTTTTAAAATCTGTGTTTCAGTCATGACTTATTTTACCTGGATATCAACTACTATTGGATAATCTATCCTACTTAACTACCATCCTATGGCTCAACATAGTTCAATAGTTAGAAGATGACAAATGAAACCCTTCTGCCACAGCCTAAAATCAAGTCATTTCAACATCTTTCTACATGTTGCTTTTGTGGTTTCTGTTTTGTAGCATCTGGAATGGAATGAGGGAGGATGGGTGGAAGAAAGAAAACAATGAAGTAAAAGGAGTTTATGTACACGTACACAAAAGTGGCAAATTACTTAAAATGCTTATTTATTTATTTATTTATTTATTTTGCTGTTTGGAAACTGAGTCACAAAATCTTGTGGTAGAGCCCAAACTCTATTTCAGGCCTCCTAACTAAGAGTTACAAACTCATGTCTGTGTCTATTTTTCTATACCACACAGAAAATTTACTGTTCTGCAGAAGAAATAATGTCTTTTTCCTTTCAGACACGCTTCCAATTCTTACCTTGCTTTGGCTTGATTGGGGGAAATCTGATTGTTTTGGAGAGAAATGATGCAGCACAGATGGAACCACAATCTGATGTTGTTTCATTTTTTTTGGCTAGAAAAGAACTCTTAGAGGCTTTATTTTTCACTGATCTGGATTTGTCAATGAAGAACAAGAGGGAATGGTATCAGGCAAATTTATAGATTTTACATGCAGCATAAGATTTGTTTTTGAAGCTACAAGGTCAGTGATAGTTCTTGTTCCCTAACCCACACAGAATAAATGTATGAATTTGAAGGTGTAGGACTATCAGAGCGTCATGTTAGACTCTGCTCCTTTTTTTCCATTGCTATCCCTGGATTGTGACCTTCAGAGAGTCAAGGCTTCTGATTTTCAGCCATTCACTTCTGTCAAAGGAAAGAGAATCAAATCTAAGAGGAAGTAGCTGCTTACCTAAGAAGCTAAGATTAAAACCTCAGTTTTTTTGCATTGTCCTTTTTCTTTTTCTTTTTTTTTCTTTTTGTCTTGACCAATTTTTCAGCGCTGACTTTTAATTTTAACTCAGGAGTTAACTTTTCCTTCTTGTCCCAATAGAAAGGCCCCTAACTTCTCAATCTTAGCAAAGCTCCCTTGATCTTGCTGAAATCAAGACTCTAGGCTCATGAAAGTATTACTTAAAAACACCTAAATTCTCCTTTCTGTATTAGACTTGCCTTTGATTTTATTTATTGATTGGCTAAAATGCTACTGTTTCAGTCTTTTACAGGATGCATTACTCTCTCTGCTGGTGTTCCTTAATCTCTGCAGCTCAAAAAACAATAGGACATGTTACTAAAATAACTTATCAAGATTATTTTTAGTATTCTACCTTCTATTTGGAGATTTTTTAATGCCTATCTCTTCTGAGATTAGTCTAATATGATGTTCATAAAAAAAACTACTTAATCTTTAGGGATCTTAATTTAGAATGAGTTCATGACTATGAATAATTTATATCCCTCTCCCCTGCACTGGACTCTAAAATATCATGATAGTAAGCCTAGACATTTGAATTAACTTCTTTAACCTCTTTATCTCTCTCAATATTTTTATTGTTTGTTTGTTTGGGGGGTACAATCTGCAGTGCTCAGGGGTTACTTCTGGCTTTGCACTCAATAATCAATCCTGGTCCATATGGGTGGCCGAGGAATGAACCTAGTAGGCGACATACAAGGCAAATGCTCTACCTACTTTATTATTGTTCAAGCCACATCTCTCACAAGTTTTATAAAAATAAATTAAGGAATGTGCATTTTCTGAGAATTTACCTGATTTACTCTGGATTCATTTTGTAGATTCATAATTCTATGTTCCATAATTCTTTGCTCATAATTTTAACAATGTTCTGATAAATTATGTACTTTTACCCCAACTTTTTGCATATTACTATACGATTCCATACCTATTCATTTTGATTTTCTGGCACTTAGAAAGATAGAGTGTTTAGATTCGTGTTTGAAACACAACTGACTATATTAAAAAATTGACTTTAAGCTCTGTCATTACTATTATTTAGAGGGCTTAGAATGTCCTAACATGTCCCTAACATGAAGTTTTCTATTTTCAAATTTTAGGAATTTATCTTATATGAAAGAAAAATGAACTTGGTATATGAGAGATAGGTAAATAAAGTAAACTATCTAGACCCAAGTATTGGAATTTTTCTCTTGCTAAAAATGAAGAATTTACAATTGCATAATTAGAGTCACATATGATTCTAATTCTAATTATAATTATTTAGAGAATTATGAGTTAATACAAAATAATTATATTAAAATAATTATAATTATAAGGGAATAACAAACTCTACTATTAACAGTATTTTGCATCATGGTACCTGGGGAAAAATGGGGCAAAGAAGTTGCTTGAGCCCTATATTTATTTTGGAATATAAGATTTGAGAATAATCTATATCATTTACATTAATTTCCATCCAGTAGAGACTTATCTCAAAAATAGTTTTATATTATAGTTCTGGCACAATTAAACTCTGAAAACAACGAGAATAATAATGCTAGTGACATTTATGTCTATGTAAGTTATCTTCTGTTCTGATCCACACATCATCTCTAATCAGAGAAAAGACAGTGTTTAAAACAGAGGGTATGGGAAAGGATTGGGATGATGAAGTGTTTCAAGGTCGACCAGAAATAATGCAGGAGGCCAGTAGCAAGCAGGCTGAACATCCTGTTTCAAGGTCAAAATGATCCAGTAAGTAAGCCAGCTGTGCCTAAGCATAATTTAAAGTGGAAAAAAGTAAGACTTCTCTGCCCATCATCACAGTTAAAAATAATAGGTAAAAGGAAGACAATCACTTCTTGGTGGAATCTTGCTAGGGAAATCTCAAATTTGGGCAGCCTTGGGTTTGCCCTCAAATAAATACGTAATAAGCTTGAGCGTTTCATTTCCTGTTGCTTAGTATTCAGAGAAGACACAGACAAGAGCTGATCAACTAAGCATCATAACTCGGCTGACATATATGGTCCATCATGTTATTCTTTTTTGTGGGGACACTCAGTGCTGCTCAGAAGGTACTCCTGGCTCTGCACTCAGAAATCACTCCTGGAAGGCTTGTTGGACAATATTGAATACAGGAGATAGAACCTAGGTCTGCCCTAGGCAAGTAAATGCCCTACCCGCTCTGCTATTGCTCTAGCACCCTTCAGGTTTTACTTCTTGGCTTCTCGATGAGTAACGTTTTGCCAATTTTTGTTTTTGTCCTCTTGACTCTCTTCTACAGTCTCCCTGTTTCTATGTGTAAATTATATAAAATATTTTTAAAACATGATTTATTTGGTTTCTAATTATTAGGTTATTAGAAAAATTATAGATGCCAAGAATACTGCCGGTATAGCATTTGGTACTTTTTTTATTGTTGTTGTAGTTGTTTGTTTTTGAGTCACACTTGGCAGCGCTCAGGGGTTACTCCTGGCTCTATGCTCAGAAATCGCTGCTGGCAGTCTCGGGGACCATATGGGATGCCAGGATTCAAACCACTGTCTTTCTGCATGTAAGGCAAACACCCAACCTCCATGCTATCTCTCCAGCCCAAGATTTTGTACTATTATGAAAAGTCTTTGGTTTCAGAATGAAACTATGTCAGTTTATAAAATTTCTTCAGATATTGCTTTAAAACACTGTACTAAAATTTTCAGAAAACCAATAGTTAAATTGTAATTTCTTTATTGATTAAAAAGTATTTTGAGTCTCTGTTTTTATTTGAAGGCACTATGACCAAATCATTTTATTTTAATTTTGGTCATAATAGTAAGGATATTTGCTAGGATATTTAAGGATATAAATTTATAAATTGTTCTAATATATTCATATTAATTAATAACTTTTGTAAACCATATCCATGTTAATCCTTGCCATTATTGTATAATAATTTTTGAAAATTTAACATTTAATAATTATCTGTTGATTTCATTCAGTGGTACTTGAGATAACTCTCTTAAGTTACACATATGTATGTTTGGTTTATTTGGGTTAGGAGGTCATACCTAGTGGAGCTCAGGGTTTATTCTTGGCTATATGCTCTGGGGTAACTCCTAGAAGTGATGGGACACCATAAGTAGTCTCAGAGATGAAACCTGTGTTAGCTTTGTGTAAGGCGAGTGCCTTAAATATTGTACTTTCTTTGGTTCCCCATTCCTATGTTTGTATGCTTTCATAATGTGAGCACAATATAGTTAATTGTGTATAAATTATATATTTAAAAGGAATACATAAGAAACATACATAGGAAACATAGACTGGCTTTGATTTTAAGTTTTCTTGTTATTTCTAATGCAAAAATCTTTACAAAAATTACACTTCCATATTTTTCTTAATTATCACTAGCTTTCTCTGTGAATTTGTTTTTATGAGAAAGATGATTTGCCCTTGGGATGTTAGGTGACTTTTTGACATACTGTGAAAGGCCCACATCTGTTCAAATAATCAACAATCAATCCCATGTGGCTTTTTATTTGTTCATAAAACAGATTTTTGATGTTATAATTTTATTTTGTCATTCATGCATAGTTTGATTGTTTTGCCAAAATGAGGGCTGATCTTTTGTTTATTTTTGTGCTCAAAATAAATATACCTAAGGAGAAAATGGTGTCAATTGAGGGAACTATAGTCATAAAATTGAAGATTAGATTTCTAAATAAATATTAAAAGTTGTTTGGTTTTGTTATATTTTCATTGAAAATATTACTATATCATAATTTCCTTCTCAAGAAACTTCTGTATACTTTCCTCATCCATCTTTTAAATATACGAGTATTTTTATTTTGCCCTTTGTTTCTAATTTAACGAACAACTATGAATAGCTAGGAAGTCACATGATACAAATTTTTCACATGCCATTCAAGATTAATAAGAAAGGAGTCTTTCTGCAGCAAAGCATCTCTCAATCTCAATTTCAAGGCCTGTGAATCGAAAAGTGCCTTGGCTTTTACTCCCCACAAGAATATATCAAAAGACTTAATTGGGAGTCTTATATTGTCTATTGGTAGCTCAATACCTGTATAACAATACATGTTAAGATGTGTATTCCTAAATATACAAGTAGCCTCCTCCACCACTTGTTTTATTCAAATACCTTTTCTTTTAAACTCAGTTTTATTTATTTGTTCTATTTTAATATATCATTTTTTCTCTATCCTTACCATTTTCGGTGCTGCTTGGTACAAAATGCCTTGACTGGGATAAAAGCTCAGAACAAAACCAGACGACAGCCTGTCATCCGTACGCAGAATAGCACCAGCAACACAGTATGACATCATACGTTTTTGTATGGGCACAGTAAAAAAAGGGGAAACCATAAACACAGAAACAAGATCTTATCTTCTAGAGATAAGAACTCACTTTTTATAGCAGAAGGGTGCCTCCCATCCTGAACATGTGTCATGTGGATGCAACCAGTCCCCAGGAGATTGGACAGTGTTAGTCTAATCTGAAACCCCAGATCCCCGACATAGAAATGATACAGCTCTGGGCAACACCATCAGGAACTAAGCTCCATTGGGAGATTTATAACACTACTCTGGCACCAACTTGTGCCAGTTTTTGATATGACAACGAGGAAAGGAAAACTTGACCTAAGAGCAGGCTGTCCTATTAAATCACCTAACACTAAATGGAAATCAGAAGAGCTATCGTCCTTTGAACTGTGAAAAATAAGAGCACCAACAACAGAAAACTGACTTTGACAACTGTGACTGAACAGAGCCTACCTTGGGACTAATAAAGAAAACCCTACCCTAGGCTGTAGTCCAGGACACATAAACAACAACAACAACAACAACAACAAGATGTCTTATTGCAGAGGTCCAACTTGGACAACAGAGACTGAGCAGAACCTTTGGATCCATAATATCCTAGGCTTCAGCCCAGGAACTTAATGAAATCAGGGAGCAAGTGTTCCAGAAGACTGAACACCACATCAACGATGGATAGGAACCTCTAGAACCTAGAGACTCTATCCTAGAACCTGACCTATAACCTGCGCAAATACCAAGATTGCTAGCTACAGTGGCTTGAATTTCTCACACACAACCGAAAGGAAAGTTTCCTGGCATCACAAAAAAGCCTTTGAGATGGGGTAATGAGTATATATGGAGCCAGGAGTTGATCCCATGATGGTATGCTTCAAGGATGGAGAAACCCTGAATCTCTTAGGCCACGAGAATTCCCTTTCTTCCCCAATGCTTACTGTGCCTATGCAAAAAGAAAAAAAAAGTGGGGGAACACCAAACCCCACCACCCCAGCACCCATACTTTTTCTTGTTTTGTTTTGATTTGTTAGTTTTTGACTTTATTTTCCTTCTCTTTGTTCTTTCACTTTTCTCTTTCCTTTTCACACGTGTTGTTATTATTTAGAGATTTATTTTTATTTTTATTTGCTGGGTCCATTTTTTTCTTTTTTCCTCCATTTTTCTATTATTTTTCTTTTCTCCTTTCTTTTTTTTGGTAGTTGTCACCAAACTTTTTTCTCCCCTTTTTCTTATCTTTTTTTTTTTTTTTTATCTCCAATGACGGTGGAATGGATGCTCAATCTACAACAAACTGTAAAGTGGAGACCAGTTGCACTGGCATACTGGGGGGAAGAGGAGGGAGATGTGGGATGCATGCTGGGAATAGGGACGGAGGGAGGTCAGCACTGGTGGTGGGAATGCCCGTCATTCATTGTCACTATGTACCATAAATGATGCAGTGAAATGTTTGTAATGCACATTGGTCACAATAAAAATTTTAAAAAATATATAATAAAACAATAAAATAAAATAAAGGATTCCTCAAAAAAAAGAAAGAAAGGAGTCTTTCTAATCACAATGAAGACAGAAATTATTGTAATTGCAGAATATATAGATAAGTGAATTGATTGGCAAATACTTTAGTACCTATGGTGCAGATATTTATTGAAAAATAATATGCTGAGAAATATTCTAGGCCTATACCTTGTTTTAATAGACATTATTCCTAGTTCAAATTTATTAAATTTGAAGTAGTCCAAATTAACAAAATTAAATATTGCACACTTAGTATTTTGAGTGGTTGAGTTGGTTATATTGTTCAAAAGTAAAGCATTTTTATTTGTACCACAATATTTTAAATAATTTTTTTTATTTAAGCACTGTGGTTACAAAATGTTTGTAGCTGGGTTTTAGTCATAGAATTTATACCCCTCTTCACTACTGTAACTTTCTCATTACCAATGTTCCCCATTTCTCTCTTCCCAAAACCTCTGTATATCTTCAAATATACATTCTATTTCTTTTTCTCACTACCATTGTCATGGTAGTTATTGGTGCAGTTATTTCTCTGACAGCACTCACCACTCTTTGCTATAAGCTTCATATAAAGGGCTTATCTTTCCAGCCCTCATCTCTATTTTTTCTAGGTATGATTATCATACTGCCTTTTTTTTTTAAATCACACAGATGATTGATACTATTCTGTAACTATCTCTCTCTCCCTGAATCATGTCACTCAGCAAAATAGTTTCCATACCCATCCATGTATAGGCAAATTTTCAGACTTCCCTTTTTTCTAACAGCTGCATAGTATTCCATTGAGTATATGTACCACATTTTCATTGGCCATTCATCTGTTTTTGCGCATTTATGTTATTTCCATATTTTCATTATTGTAATAGTGTTGAAAAAACATAAGAGTACAGAGGGCGGGCCCAGAGAGATAGCACAGCAGTGTTTGCCTTGCAAGCAGCCAATCCAGGACCAAAGGTGGTTGGTTTGAATCCCGGTGTCCCATATGATCCCCCGTGCCTGCCAGGAGCTATTTCTGAGCAGACAGCCAGGAGTAAACCCTGAGAACCGCCGGGTGTGGCCCAAAAAACAAAAACAAAAAAAAAACAAAAACAAAAAAAAACCAACCCAAAAAACAAAACAAAACAAAACAAAAGGGTACAGAGGGCATTTTGTATTGGGTTTTTGTTTTTATAAGGTATATCCAGAGTAGTGGTATCGATGGATCAAATGGAAGCTCAATTTCCAGTTTTTTGAAAAATTTCCATATTAATTTTTAAAAGGCTACACTAGGCAGAAATCCCACCAGCAGTGATTGAGTTCCTTTCTGTATTCATGCCAGCAATGGTTGTTCTTGTTCTTTCTGTAGTGTCTCTCTGTGGTGTGAAATGGTATTTCATTGTTTTGATTTAAATATCCTTGATTATTAGTGATATGGAGCATTTTTTCATGTGAATCTTGGCGATTTGTATTTCTTTTAGGAAATATCTGTTCAATTCTTCTCCCCATTTTTGATGGCTTTAGAAGTTTTTTATCTTATTAAGTTCTGTCAGTAACTTGTATATCTTAGATATTAACCCCTTATCTGATAGGTATTTAGTGAATAGTTTCTCCCATTCTGTGAGTGGCCTTTGTGTCCTGGTCCCCTTTTCCTTTGAATTGCAGATCATCTTCAGTTAATGTGTTTATATCTGCTTCAACTTGTTTAGACAGTGGTGTTTCCCCCTGAAGATGCCTTTAGTCTCAATATCATGGAGTACTTTGCCTACATTTTTTCTATATACCTTATAGTTTCAGATCTGATATCAATGTCTTTAATCCATTTTGATTTGTTGTTTGGAAAGATTTTTGATCACCACTTAAATTTCCTAAACAATGATAGATCTATTAATACATGCCAGATTAACTTGATTCAACCTTGCAAAGTTATGATTCCAAGATTTTAGCCAATTCTTCCAAGTTCTCTTGTTTTGTGGTACAGAGTTTCTCAAAATAATTTCTGATTACCTTTTGAACATCTGTAGTAATCTCCCCTTTTCATTCTTTTTTTTTTGGGGGGGGGGTCACACCCGGCAGTGTTCAGGGGTTATTCCTGGCTCCACGCTCAGAAATTGCTCCTGGCTGGCACAGGGGACCATATGGGACGCTGGGATTCGAACCGATGACCTCCTGCATGAAAGGCAAACGCCTTACCTCCATGCTATCTCTCCAGCCCCCCCCCCCTTTTCATTCTTACCCAAGAGCTGTGAGAAGGAATATGGACAGGACAGGCAAAGAGTCTTTATCATACTTTTTTTTAATGAGGATATGTGGCTCATCTGTTACCTTTTAAAATTTTTATTTATTTTTATTGAAACCATTGTGATTACAAAGTCCTTCATAGTTGGGCTTCATATATGCAATGAGTAAGAGATAGTCCCAACACCAGTATCAATCTCCTTCCACCAATATTCTTTGAGCACATCCTATAACACCTGCCATGCCCCCATCCTGCCAGTATATCCGGCCCATTTTAAGTTTAGATTGTTAAAGTTTGGGTCACTTTATTTTATTGTTGCCTTTGGATTGGACATTTAGTTCAGTCCTTTGTTTAACACCACCAAAGCTCCATCCTTTCATATTTGTTTTTCTCCCCCTCCACTCAGTTTCTTTCTCTAGGGCCATAAATGTCAAGATAACTCCTAGTTAAACCATTGCATTCTTTTATGTGCTATTCTCAATACCACATATAAGTGATATAATTATATATATAAATATATATCCTTCTTCTTATGGATTATTTCATTTAACATATCTTCCCGTTCCATCTACTTTGCAACAAATTGCATGATTGCACCATTTCTTACTGCTGTGTAGTATTCCATTGTATACATGTACATCATATCCATGATGTACATGTATACAATGTACATCTGTTCATCTGTTGTTGGAAATCTAGGTTTATTTCAAGTCTGAGCTATTGTACTGAGTGCTAAAATGAATGGTGCTATGCATACATCTTTTAAGATGAATGCTTTTCTGTCTTGGGAATAGATACCTAAAGTGGGATTGCTGGGTCATAAGGCAGATCAATTATGAGTTTACTGAGAACCTTTCATACTGTTTTTTATAGGGGTTGTACCAGGCAACATTCCTACCAGCAGTGGATGAGAGTTTCTTTCTCACCACAGCCCTGCCAAATAAAATCTGTCCCCTGAATTTTATTTTAACCTATAATATTTGTTTAGCTTTACTTTTGTCCTTGATAAAATTGCCTTCATTTCATATACTTTCTTACATAACCATTTATATCTTCTTCTAAAGTTACTTCAAATTCTTGTCCTGTAGCTTTTACAAGCTAAAATTTTATTTTATTTGTTTATCTTAATTTACTTTCTTATGCTTTTAAAATTTACTCATTACACGGATGAATAATTATTTGTCCCCATGATCAAAATGCTTCAATTAATATATATTTATTTTTGAGTTTTATTCTATGTTTTTAATTTTTTGTTATGTTTTAATTATTTTTACTTTCTACTTTTTTGCTTTATTTTTCTTCTGGCCACACTCTGAGGCCTCAGGGATTACTCCTAGCTTTGCTCTCAGAAATCACTCCTGGCAGATTTGGGATACAAGGGATCTCATCAGGGTCAGCAATATGCAAGGCAAATGCCCTGCTGCTATGCTATCACTATGGCCCCTATTTTTACCTACATGATCAGTATGACTAGAGGTTTGTAAAGTTAATATTTATAAACTTTAATTTTCAAAAATGTTATTTACATTTGAGTACATGAATTTTCTTAGAATCACTCTTTTACCTTAAAATTTTAATTATACTAATAAATGACTTAATACTTTTAAACTAGTTTAGTTAAATATAAACTTATTTATTCTTTTCATTTCATTATTGAAGGCCAGATTGCATTTATAAAAATCAATATGTATTTGCTATGAAAAGTTTGTTTTTATTTAGTTAGATAGTTTTAGGGCCGTAAGTGGTGAATGCTTTTGCTTACTTTTTTTTTTTAATGCTCAAGGTTAACTTGTGATAGGCTCAGGATATCATATGTGATGCTGGGAATTGAATTCAAGTCTGCTGCATGAAAATCAAGTAACCTATCAATGTACCATATCTCTGTCCTCTGAAAGATTTCTGTTTGCCATACAGGGTTGTTTCCTTGGACATAGAACAGATAAGTTGATTGTATTTGTGAAAAGTGTATTTCACCTGTGAGATTCACTTTCTAGGCGTTGGCCGAATAACCAGTTTAAAATGCCATCTGCCTAATTAGCTCAGAAGTTTTCAACTCCCCCACTATACCCCAAAACCTACTTCTCTTAATACATGTTGTTAAATTTTTTAGGAAACACAAACCTGGTTTTGGTGTTTGGCCCAACACTCTGATTCCTGTGTTTCATGAAGGCAAGACCAATAATAGAACTATTCCCAGGAAGTTTCCTTTCTTTGGTGGACAAAACATAGTACTTGGGTCCCCTGCTTTCTTGAAGGAGCTTGGAAGTTTTTCATTCCCAGTGGGGGACTGTTGAGCAGTGATCTCTAGTCTTCTAAGTTAATCTTTGCATCTAAGGATTTGTTTTATTATCCAAATGACTCCATACTCCATCATGTAGAAATTTTTCTAAATTGATCATGGCTATTCCATGTTCATTGCTTTCATACCTGTCTTAGATTTAATTTAATTTTCCTTAGTGACTCTATTTATTTGTATCTTGGTAGTTTAAGATAAATAAAATAAAGCCATGTTACATGAGATATATTTAGCAAATGATGTTCTAAACAACCTGAGAACTAATCAATTATTTTTTAGATTGTGTTAAGCTAGGACTGATATACAAAAAGTCTGTATGTATTTATGTTTACAAAGAGAGAGAAAATCTGAATTTAAGTAAATACCCATGAAAATGTCACTGTCCATAATGCCCTAAATTAACCATTACTCCCTTTTTTGGGAATAGGATTTAGTTCACAGCTTCTCAAAGATATACCTGGTTCTGTGCTGAGGGGTGATGCCACTATTGAATTAGGGTCAGATATATGCAAGGCAAATGCTTTCTTCTCAAAATGTACTATCTCCTCAGCTTTCTTCTGCAAATTTTGGATAAAAGCATTGAAGAAAAGAATTTTTTAAAACATTTTTATTCATCAGTTGCTTTTGTTACATCCATTTCCCCCCCCTGTAGTCTACTACATAACTTGGAATATTCTTGATCAAACAACTGATCTTTAAACACAAGAGTATACTTTTTACATTTTATTCTATTGATTTTTTTGTCAATGTTTTCTTGTATCTTCTGTCTTAACAATATTAGTTCTTGCATTTTGAGACCATAATTTTATATTTTAATATATATTTATTCAAATAATTTATAATTATTTCTTAACCAAGAGTAGTAGCTTTGCTTCAATCAGTTTTTTAATAAAAAATTATGATGATTTTTGGTTTATTACCAAACTCTGCCTAGAGAAACAATATTATACATTACTATATATTCATGATTAATATTTTATAGTTTTGCTTTATTGATAAATGTAATGTTTGTTTCTAATTATACATTTTACTTTAATCATATTACATATATTTTATCATTTAACTCGGCTTAAATCGACTCAATTTATGTATGATATTATTACTTTGATAAACCAACTTCACTATTTTATATTCTTAAACTATAGTGAGTCAATTGGGGGATGTCTGGTTTCATAATCAAGAATGACACTTTCCTTTTATAATATGTTTATTTCAAACTTGCCCAATGACTCAAACTGCAGCTGTGTTTTTCTGATACTAAGATTCAAATATGGACTTTTATAAAATGTAAACTTATGTTTTGGTTTTCTTTAATTGTCATCAACCTCTTCCTTCTGTTAGTAATATTACTTCATAACATTCTTTCATTTTAATTGTAAATTTTTATTAATACTTAAAAATTTTAGATGACAATAGTTTGCAAGAATGTACATGCAAAATTAATGCCCTCGAAGTATGTATCACCTTCTACCAACAACACTAAATTACATATATTTCTGCACTGGGAAGCCCACTGACTATAGTCCAATTTTACCATTTCCATTTCCCCTCTGTTATCTCTGCTCATCACTCTGAATACATGGATTTCTTTTTGTTCAGTTTGTCTTGAATTCCTTTTTGTACTTCTAATCACAGAGTAGTGATATCATCTGTCAGTTGTCTTTCTCCACCTCCTTAATTCGTTTCACACAATCCGCTTCAGTTTTATCTAGTTTGTTGCAAAAGACAAAATTCTATTTCTTTCTTATAGCTGAAAAATATTTTGTTAGGCCCACACCCTTTTCCCACTTATCTGATATTTTTCCAGATCTCAATATCAAAAAGAGCTTCAGTAAAAATAAGCATGCATATATTTTTTAGAATTAGAACCTTTATGATTTTTGGCCAAGAAATGGTATGAAAGAATGGTATTGCTGAATAATACTTTAGATATATTTTTAGTATTTTGAGAGGCCCATATGAATTTTTCCAGAGCATTAGGGTCAATTTAAATATGCACAACTATTTTATTGAGGGTTCATTTTCCCTTATTCTCTCTATATCTCCTTCAGCACTTCATGATCTGTGACTTGCAGCAGATTTCTATAGGCAGGAGCTCATGGATTATCAATTTGATATGTATTTCTCTAATAATAAGTGATAATTAAGATTTTTCATGCCTCTCATTGTATCTTCTTTTGGGTATATAGCTGCTTTACTTTTTTCATTTGATATAGAATTTTGTTTTCTCTTATTTTTAAATGTTGCATATTTCTTGTACATATATGTATAATACAAGATATTCTTTATATGCACTTATATAATATATGTATATATATATCTTTGTTTATACATATATATCTTTGTCAGATATAATGTATGTATTTCTCCTATTCAATAGTATTCATTTTATTTTTACTGTGTAAGTTTTTGAATTCAGAAAAAATATTTTAGGGAAGGTTTAGAAATGTGGGAAGCACACAGATTATGGAGATCTCCTAAAGAGTGATTGATTTTCTGTGTGCTTACATACATACATACACACACACACACACACACACACACACACACACACACACACACACGGAAATATTAATGGGATTTTATGTTTTCTTCTATGCAATATTTTTTCTTATCTTCTAAAGCTTTTCTCTTTATATCAGTATCTCTGAGTCTGTAAAAATACCAGTTACCTTTTGATCCTAATTGTTCTATTTCTTTATCTTCTCTTTATTGTACTTTAAATAAGTATGCAACTTTTTTGGGGGGGGATCACACCCGGCAGTGCTCAGGGGTTACTCCTGGCTCCATGCTCAGAAATAGCTCCTGGCAGGCATGGGGGACCATATGGGATGCTGGGATTTGAACCAATGACGTTCTGCATGAAAGGCAAATGCCTTACCTCCATGCTATCTCTCTGGCCCCAAGTATGCAACTCTTAATATACAACATTTGCTCTCCCTCATTTTCAAAACTTTTTTCAGTTGATCATAACTTTGCTATGGATTTTATAAAATAGGCTATGTACATTCAAATACACAGATACAGAAGTCACACATCCCCTTTGGGTTAATGCATAGATGAGACACTGAAGGTACTTGTAATTGAAATTTTCCCTGTCAGTAATGATGCCATTCCATATGCCATGACCTTCATGTGGGTTGTCAATCATTGTGGATCAGGAGCCTCTATCTCAAACTCCAGTACTCACACATATTAGCCATGAAATTACAGAACATATTTATGGTCTTAAACAACTGAGATTATAGGGTTAATTTCTTGCTGTAATATATTCTTTTTTTTATTATTTTAATTATGACAACAAAGATGCAAAGAAAGAGAACAGGGTAAAGTTACAGTGGAAGCCCAATCACCCACAAACAGAATTCTCGGTAGTCCCATCGATGATATCCCAGCCTTGAACTTTCAGCCAAAGAAAATTAAGAAGAACAAAACTGAACCCATGTACAATACAATTACTTTGTCCCTCAAATTCCCAGAAATAGTATGTATTTCTTAGCAGCACACCATATAATCTAAAGACATTAGACTTATGTAACTCCTTAAACCTTGAGGGCAAAGTACATTTATCTAGTTCCATGCACATGCTTACTAGTTTAAGTTAACCTCAAAAGTTTTAGTGGGTTGTTTTTCTTAAGGATTGGAGTCAAGGGAACATAGTACAAAACGGTATTAAAGTGGCATTTGTTTGCATAGGCCCACCAAAACATAAGGGACATGGAAAGACAAATTATGGTCTAAATACAAGGAGACCCTACCCCTGAAGTTTCTTGGCACAGGACTGACTCTAGGCTCCAGGCAAACTAGTTTGTCCAATTCAAGTCATCGTCTGTAGTGGCAATACACCTCCATTCCTCACATAGTCTCTGTTTTGGTAACATGCTTCTGTATTAAAGATCCTGGAGTCTGTATATCCCATATTGCAGTCAGGATGGTGCAGAGCATCCTCTCGTTTCACCTCACACTTAAGGGGCAATGGAGAGAACCATGTCCTGTAGAGCAGGTCATTGTTGTTGTCACGTCTTCTCAGTGTAAACGGAAGTCTCTTTTTAGGAGGTCGATGTCAGACCCTTGGTAGTGTCTTTCCTCTTAGAGGACTGCTTCCAGCTGTTGCTATAAAAGACCTTGGATGTTTCGTAGATAGCTTGCCTGGTTCCGGCGTGAATGGAGGATGCCCATTCTTCTGAGGCCTGTGCCAGGTCATTATATCAATGTTCAGGGTGTAAGGTACATTGTACTGAGATTTATTAGATAAGAACTTATCTGTATGTATAGTGTTTTCCCATTTTAATGTGTCTATGCAAACAAGGATCAATGCCATAAAGCGTTATTGGTGCATCTGGAAGCAATAGGAACAAGACCAGCAATTTCCATGACATAGTTCAATCATAGGCATCAAACTGAGGGACAGTTCCACCAACAATCCTTACTGAACAGCTTACAAAGAAAAGACAAGATGAAAAGTGGATAGAAACATCATGGTAGAAGAATATATAGAGAGTTACAGCAGTTAAAGAAAATACCCATAAAATATTCAAAAGATATATGTGTTCAATATGTGTTCAATTTGTGTCCTTCTAAATAGTTCTGGGATTTGTTAGATCTACTGTATGTCTTTGGTCAGAGATTAGAACTGTGTGTTACTGAAGTTAAGAAGGGTAAATCTGGGGTACTGATGGTTGGGAGGAGCATATGTTCGCGCAAGGGCGCGCGCCCCCACACGATTTGCAAAAGGTAGACTGGTATGAAATTGCCAGTGACAGCCTGAGTATAGCTGAGCAGTTATCTGCCACCCCCCAGATCAAACTCCACCCCCTATGCCAATCTACCCTAGGCCGGGCCAAGAGGCCGCTGGCACATGCGGAGGTCTGCCAGCTGCCCGCCTGTGCCGGCTAAAAATCCTGCTCCAGGAAGCTGTAATATATTCTTATCTAATACTCAGATGACACCTCACTATTCTATTCAGGGAAATTTGTTATGTATACTTATTTGAAAAAATTCCCAGTTCTGTTATTCTCTTAGCTAAGGTAGGTACTTATTACTTTTGCTTCTAGATAGTCTCTTATGTAAATTGATAGTAAAAATCACTAAATGATAAGTTTGTAGTCAAAAACAGGAGTTACTTTAAAAAATTCATCCTTCCTTAAATCACCTGGCTTCTGTCTCTTGTTCTCTGGATGCCTAAATGACTCAAATTTTATTTCTCAGCAACTTAAAAATACATACACAGACAAATAACAATCATCAAGCCACCACTCTAAATAAACTCTTTTTCTTATTTAATACATTTTTTTATTTGGTTTTGGGTCACACCCGACAGCGCTCAGAGGTTACTCCTGGCTCTACACTCAGAGATCGCTCCTGGCAGGCTCGGGGGACCATATGGGGTACTGGGATTCGAACCACTGACTTTCTCCATGCAAGGCAAAAGCCCTACCTCCATGCCATCTCTCCGGCCCCAATATTTAATACATTTTATTTCTTCAAAGTTCTCACTCTTTATGAAAAATTCAACAGTTCCATGATCTTAACTCATTTATTTAGTAGAGGACTTCTAATTCTATATTCTTTTTATTTTTCACTTGTATATTAGTGTGTATTTTTCACTTGTATATTATTGTGTTTATCAAAAACTTGTCACTGTGGAACATTTACTCTACCTTATTTCTATAGCTCATGCTTTTCTCAATGATCACCAATCTCTTCACAGTTAAATTTCTTAATATGTTTTCTCCAACCAATTGTCACATTCTGTCGTTCTATTTTAGAGACATTTCATTTTCCTGATATCTGCTACTTTGGTTGAAGTACATTAACTTCCTTAAATTTAGGTGTGCTTCACATTGTTACTATAATAAGGGCATACACAGGCACTGCATGCATGCACCTTAACACTTAAAATCTTTCAGATTGGCTGCTTAAGTCCTATCTGTGAAATCTTAATTGAATAGCTTACATTTTTAGCCACATAATTCTATTCTCTATTCTAAGAATGAGAAATTTTAACCTTAAAAAGGTATGAGGATAACATCACAGAACTTTGAACAGTATCTGAATATGAATAACCTGGCTGTGAGCAGTGCTCTGTAGGAAGATGATTCTGTCCCAGAGAAAGTATAACTCTTCTTAACCTCCTACAGAATTTGTTTTTGTATTTGATAGTACTGGCACAGTATGCTTGACACTGTTGTAATTGAAATGTTTATGGGTCACCAGTAATAGGTGGTACAGTGAGAACATCAATGATTGCAGCATCTAAACTTCTCTTTCTTCACAATAGCAAGAACAGACTTGATGGAAGCATTTAGGAATGTTATGAAATTATAGTGGAGACGCGGATTAGATTATCTATGGATAAATCAAAAGATTTATTTATAAAAAGCATGTGAGCTAGGTCCAAATACTAGTTATTATAGCAGATTTAACCCATTTCATCTGTGCTTTATGTTGAGAAAAGATGCACAGATGTAAATTTTATAGCATTCCTAAATATGGAATCACTAATGCTATTCTTAAAAGCCAGAGTACTTTGGGCCTGGAAAATAATTCATATTTATATTAGTAAAACTATCTTTGTTTTAGAAGTATATTTCTCTGCATGTATATTATTTAGCTGTAGACCATCTTTCTTTTAATAGCATAAAAATCTAAATAAATTTTACAAAATATATTTAAAACCAAACATACAGATTTCATGTAACATATTGACTTTCATGCATTAAATGTATTTTAAAATGTGTATACTAACTTGCAAAGAGAAAAATGAGGAGGAGAAGACCAGAAAGACAAAGAGAGAGAAAAGAGAAGAGGAAGAGAGGAAGGAGTTAGGTTTGTTCTTTAAATGCTGGAATTAGGGACAGGATTTTTAATACCTAATTTGGAATAAATTAATAATGTTTTCTAAACATATCAAATTTTTCTTACTTGCAGATTTTCACATACAATTTATACTTTCAAATTACCTAAAATCATGTTTATGTTTTGGAAGATGAGCTTTTTGGGAAGTTTTGTGTGGTGCTAGATATGGAAGGACTGGATATCTTCGCTTTAGAAAGTCTTTCACTGTGGACTCCTAATCTTAATGAGTTCCCTGCTACACTTGCTTGTTTTCTCCCCTATCTTTTCCACTCTGATGCTCCAACTTGCTCAGGGCTTTACTTGTCAAATTGAAGTCACAGGAAGTATAGCACCTTGTTTTGGATGGAACTGGATAAGATAAACTTTTTTTTTCCCCTTTCTTTTTCTGTTTGCAGCTAGCTAACTGCTTCTAAAAAATGGCCTTTTTCCAACTGAATGCACCAAATGTGGAAGGTTAGAACTGCAGAGCATCAGCCTGCAAAAGCTAAAGCCAGCTAATAGGCCAAGCTGTGCTATAAAATACTGCATAGGGATCCTCTAGCCCCTATTTTGCTTTAGTACAAAGAAGGAGAAAGTGAAATGATCATTCTCCTGGGACAAGAACTAAAGAGGTTATAACTGGTTTCTAGTTAGGGCACTGAACTGGCCTTAAAAACATATGAAAACATTTTTTTCTTCAAATGAAGCTATCAATTAAAAATGTTAACAATAAGAAAAATTATCAGAATTATGAGGATGTAAAAACCCTGATAAATCTAAGCTTATATAAAATGTAAAATACATAAAATCATGAAGCCATTTGTGTATTCTACAACCCAGTTTATTTTTAATATTATAGCACTCCTGTTGTTACAATCTGCATGCAAAATAGACTCACCAATGCATTTTTGCATCCTACACCTGAGAGGAGAATGATGGCAATAAAGTGGCTATATAGTATTTGACAAATAACAGCATATTCCCAAGGTTTATCTTAATTTTAATATTAAAGCCAGTGTAAGCATGTGATTGAGACTTTTTCAGAGTTTATCCAAAGTATAATCATTACAAAATAAAAATCCACATCATTAAAATACTTTCCTGCTCCCAGTCACTGCAACTATAAAGAATAATACTACACAATCAATTTTCAGCTCTGCTTTTTTGCATGAGGGTGGGGCAAAGCAAGCAGTGCACAGGGCTTACCCTTGGAGCTGTGTACAGGGATCACTCGAAGCACTTTTCAGAGATCATATATGGTGTGAGAGGTAGAAACAAAGCCGCAGGCAAGACAATTGCCTTCAGCTCTAGGCACTATCTCTGGCTCAAATTTTAGTTAATCTTGAAGTTATTTTATCTTGGGAAAATATATAGTTTACACATACTGTTATAATCAGTTATATTATAATAAATTTAAAGAGTATCAAAATGTACTAGATATCTTAAAATTTAAAGATTTTCAGAAAAATAAATTTCAGTATGTGACCCCAAAATATTAAATATGACTTAAAAGAGAAAGTGGGAGAGCATTATTCACTCAAATGGAATAGCATATATGTCTTAGAGGAAGAAAAAGATAGAACTGTAATAAATCTACATAGTAGTAGAAAAGTTATTGTTATATGCAACACAAACAAAGAAATATATAGTACATAACTCCATTGCTAGAAAGTTTATAACATAATGTGTTATAATGTTGGGATGATGAATGGGAACAAAATTAAATGTTTTATTTTTCTGGGATAATTGTGCTAATGCTCCTTATATGTATTTCTCTCCTTTAGGTACATTTTTATTATGTAAAAATCCATTCAATTAATGCAAATAATATGTAGTCGTGTTTACCACATTATATTTAAAACTAACATATAAATTTAAAAATGGTTATTAAATAAGGTCAGCTATCTATCTGCCAATAATTTCCCATCTATGTTTCATCTAGTTTTACAAGTGATGATCATTGTGGTTTGAATTTCATGAAGTTCTTTGGCAAGAGCAAATATTTTAAATAAGAATTTTTTTCTGAGGGTAGATAAAGAGTACATCTGGCATTTTGGGGGGCTTACTTTGGCTCTATTTAAATATTCTCCCATGTGGCTCAGTGGTCCATTTGTGGTGCTAGGGATAGAACCCTGATTGGTCACATGCAGGGCAAACACCTCAGCTCAAAAATTTTCACTGCTGTCTTGAGAAAATGTGCTTAATATTTGTTTTTAAAAATAAAGAAACTGTTGTGTATGTAAACATTTCAATGGGATTACTATGTTATTGACCCTACCCTGATAGTTGATTGTGCCCTACCCTAGGATGTGACCTGGCATTCTCTCCCACCCTAGGGTGGTACCTGATTCTGCTCCCACCATTGGGTGGTACCTGATTCTGGAGGATAAAAGCAAGGGTCTGTGGAAGGCGGGGGGCATTTTGGCTGGAACTGATGCTGAGGCTTTTGGCTTCAGTCTTGTCCTCCAAATAAAGCTGAATTTTCACAAGCCTGACAGTCTGCTAGCCTTTTACTGGCCGCTTCACCTCAGGACTTCCGGCTGAACAGGGTAGCAGACGTGTGCTCCGAGCTGGAGGGGAAAGACCTCATCCTCCATTCCTCCATCAGTCAAACCCATCAAGGGCTGACTTGCAACAGAAATTATCTCCAAGGCCTGCCAGGATTGATCTCTACAACTAGATAAGTGGCAAGCTCTTAGTACTGCTGGGGTGGTCCCCCAAACAAAAATAAATTAAAAGGAAGAAATATATAAAGTTTATATAAGTTTAAGACTAATACATTTAGAATTAGTTAATCAAAATTTTTCTATACTATCTTACCAATAACTATGAAATTGAAAACAAAAAAAAAAGAAAAGACAAAGAAAAGAAAAACAACTTTGTTTTAGAAAACAAAGTAGTTTTTAAAAAGTATGGAAAAAGATGATTTTTCATAAAAAAATGAAAATTCAAAAATTTGATTAAACAAAAATCTGAAAACATTCTGTTATGATATATTACCAATGTAAATCTGTAATCTTTATGCTTATTCTTAGTGACCAATATTTAGAGTTAGAAATTTATGTTAAAGAGAAATGTTATAGTGTTTTATATATGTATATGTATATGTATATGTATATGTATATGTATATGTATATGTATATGTATATGTATATGTATATATATATATATTCTAGTTTTGCAGGGGAGGAATAATTGGATCAGACTAATGGTACTCATATCTTACTTTTGATCTGTGCTCTGTGATCACTCCTGGTAAATATAGGGCATCATATGAAGTACCAGAAAGCATTGCTAAACTTTTTCTTAAAATCTGTATCTAGGGGAGCCCAGAGAGATAGCACAGCGGTGTTTGCCTTGCAAGCAGCCGATCCAGGGCCAAAGGTGGTTGGTTCAAATCCCGGTGTCCCATATGGTCCCCTATGCCTGCCAGGATCTATTTCTGAGCAGACAGCTAGGAGTAACCCCTGAGCACAGCCGGGTGTGGCCCAAAAACCAAAAAAAAAAAAAAAAAATCTGTATCTAGTGGCCAGATCTGTGGCACAAAGCAGTAGGGCATTTGCCTTGCACGTGCTAACCTAGGACAGACATTGGTTCTATTCCCTGGTGTCCTATATGGTTCCCCCAAGCCAGGAGTGATTTCTGATGGCATAGCCAGTAGTAAACTCTGAGCGTCACCGGGTGTGGCCTAAAAAAACAAAACAAAACAAACATGTTCTGTATCTAATCTTGATTTATGTTCCTAGATAAAGACAGATTTATTATTAATTTTAAAATTCCATTAATTTTATTAACAAAAATACATGATATGGTGGTTATAAATGTGGATTCATTCATTTCTTCTACATTCTAAAACATCTTTAAGCCATTGATCACTATAAAGAGCAATGTCATGGAAAAACAGAGAGAAAAATTTTCCAGGAAGTTTTTCCTCAGTTTAGCTACTCTATATACTCCATCCCCACTGCTGTCCATTCTGCTCCTTTTTTGGGGTGGGGGCACACCCTGTGACTCTCAGTGGTTACTCCTGGCTATGCACTCAGAAATAGCTCCTGGTTTGGGGTACCATATGGGGCGTCAGGGATCAAACCATGGTCTGTTCTAGGTCAGCTGGTTGCAAGGCAAACACCCTACACTGCATCACCGCTCCAACCCAATTTTGCTTATATTTCTCTATAGTTTAATGATTTGTGAAACTATATACATAAATACAACAATACATTTAATAAATGTCACTCTACCTCATTAAACTTTCAAGTTTCACTGTACAATAATCACTAATATTTTTTATATATCTTGCTGTTGGCTTAATGTTGGAAATATCTCATGTGCTTTTAAACATAGATTAGCATGGTGATATTTTTATACCTGTAACTTGACCACGTGGTCTAATATGTATAAATGAAGATATTTAAAAAGTTTCTATCCATGGGCCTGGAGAGATAGCACAGCGGTGTTTGCCTTGCAAGCAGCCGATCCAGGACCAAAGGTGGTTGGTTCGAATCCCGGTGTCCCATATGGTCCCCCGTGCCTGCCTGGAGCTATTTCTGAGCAGACAGCCAGGAGTAACCCCTGAGCACTGCTGGGTGTGACCCAAAAACCAAAAAAAAAAAAAAGTTTCGATTTATAAAGATAGTTTGTTATGTATATAATTAAAAAGTAAGCTTTCAATTTGTCAACAGAATATCAACTCATATACTCATTTGGGTAAATTATTATAGTTGCTTTTGAATCTTGGAATCTCTTACTATTCATATATAGACAGATCACTACAGAGAAATGTTAAATAATCATTTGAAAATGTATGGATTGGAAAACCTTAGCAAACTTCCATCTGACCAAAGATTTATAATGTAGAAATGTTATTTTATAAATTCATTAAAGACAAATATTCTGATTACTCAATAGCTCCACTCAACTACATACTAAGCATAACTCTGTATGAACATAGAAAAAGTATGTTAGGGCTGGAGACACTGTATAGGCATTAAGTTGCTTCTCTTGTACAAGTTTATTCTGAGTTTTTTCCTTGCTCTACATATGGTCCCCTAAGTACAGGCAAGAAGTAATTCTTGAACACAGATCAGAATAAGTCCTGATTACAGTCCTTAAATGACCCCCAAACAAAATATTAAAAGCAAAAGATTTATAAATTATATATAGCTTGTTGTAGTTGGGGTCTCTTGATTCTATTGTCATTGTAATAACTGTTTTATATTGATTTATTTCATGTCACTTACACATTACAACATATTTTGATACAACTGCCATGTTCAATTTTTTTATTAATTTTAGTGTCATTCTTTAAAATAATATATAACTTATAGTATAGTTTTAGCTAACCACTTGTGTATATAATTTCTCTGTCACTACTTTCACCTTCTGTGTAAATCTAACCTCTCTTCTTCATTTCCTTCATCTGCAAAATAAGGCAGAATAGCAATAGCAAATATTCAAGACAACTTTGAAGGTTGTATGAAAGTGTTTCACACAAACAATGAGAATTTATAGTAAATGCCCTATAGGAAACAAGTCATTTGTTTATTAGGAACGTTACTAACAAAGAAAACAGATGCTCACTAACTTGAAACTAAGATGTGTTCAACACATGGGAGCACACAGAATGAATGATGCAAATGATGTATTGATTTGATTTTCTGCTCTGATTCATCTATGTATAATATCATTACATTATCTTCCCTTAATATCCTTTTTTTTTTTTTGAGTCAAACCCAGCAGCACTCAGGGGTTACTCCTGGCTCTATGCTCAGAAATCGCTCCTGGCAGGCTCGTGGGTCCATATGCGATGCCGGGATTCGAACCATCGTCCTTCTGCATGCAAGGCAAACATTCTACCTCCATGTTATCTCTCGGCCCCGCCCAATATCCTTATTTTAAATAAAATTTAAAAATATAACTTGGTTATTTAAAAATTCCACTCATCACCAAGATATGGCTCTGCTATAAAAGCCAAGATATCTTAAGGTAAAATATATGATGGCCACTTTTGGGGGAATGAGAATATATGCCTAGCACTAATCAAGGTTTATCCTGGCTCTGCACTCATTAATCTTAGAAATACTAATGTTTAGGGATAAAATCTTGGTCAGTAGTGTAAAATTTATGCACCCTATCCACTATAATATCTCTCCAGCCTAACAGCAGTCAGTATTTAAGGAGGAGATATGTCAAATTAAATAATACATTCTGGAATAGAATAAAGTATTACTTGAGAACTTAAGATGTTACAGAAATTAAATACTTACTTCCCATTGTTAGTCTCTTTTATGTATACTAAATTTTGCTAAAGTTTATTTTACCAGGAAATTAAAAGGTACAGACTTTAATTAGGGAGATATTGGGGATGGGGTGATATTACAGTGGGTAGAGTTTTCTGTGTTCATTATAGGCACCTCATATGGATGGTTCTCTGACCTCTCCAGGAGTTATCCCTGAGCACTGCCAAATATGATCCCATCATCCCCGCCAAAGAAAAACAATGAGATACTATGTGGAATTAATATATATATAAAGTGTTTCTTTAACAGGAAGTGGGTATTTGGGGCTACATAAGCCTGTGCTCAGAGGTTACCCCTGGCTCTGTGCTTGGTCATTACACCTGACTCTATGCTCAGATAACCGTATTAAATAATGAGAATATTTTTTAAGTGGGTTGAGTATTTGCATGGTAACCACCTTACCCACTTTACTCCTTGGCCCTAACTTGATATTTCTTGTCATGTGATATTTTAATGAACTTGAGGAGACAATTCCAGAAAGTAATAAACTTACCTATCACAAGTAACTATTATGAGTATAATATTAACAAGTGGTCTGTTAATAATTTGGCATCAGTAAACAGAATATATATATTAGGATTTTTCCTACAGCTGTACAGTAACAAATATTATTAGGATTTCAAGAATTAAAAAGTTTAAGAAAAAACACAGGGCAACTAAAAATATAAAAAAAAAGAAAAAACACACTGATGGTTTATAATAAGTATAATAATGGGTAACATTAATGTCTCAAAAATACTTTGTCTTGACTTAGTTTGCTGGCAATAGAGTAAAAGATACATATGAAGGAGTAGAACACATATGCAGGCTGTGACATTTAAAAGGAAATGACCTGGACTTCGAGCACTAATGTCTATGTTCCTTAAAAGCAATAATATCTGCATATTGCAACTGGGGTGCTTAAAATTAAAATGGCAAAAATAGAGAGAGAAATAGAGGATGGAGGTGGGTACATTTATAGTGGAAATTTGGCACTGGTGAAGGGATGTGTATGGAATATAGGAAGACTTAAACTCTATTGTAAAAATCTTTTTAACTCTATATCTCACAGTGATTTAATAAAAAAAAAGTGGGGGTAGAGAATACAGAAGGATGGTGGTTCATATCCTGGCATCCCATATGGTCCCCTGAGCTTGCCAGGAGCGATTTCTGAGCATAGAGCCAGAAGTAACCCCTGAGCACTGCTGGGTGTGACCAAAATAAAAGAAAAACCATGAAAAAAAGGGGGGAACAAAAAGGCTACTAAGTAAAATACTTAATCTGCTCTCTTTGAGTTCACCCATATTTTATGGCACAATAGTCACCAAGTTAACATTTAAAAGTCTTTTCTGAATTCTGATATTGCACCATGATGATTCTTTGTGATTATTTGTCAATAAAACATATTTTTTGCATACACAGACAAAACATGATTGTGTTTCATTCCTTTACTAAGTTATTTTACTAAAAGTCATTTTAAATATTCAGCTTATAACGTTTTGATTGTTTATTTTATATTTAAAATAAGATTATACTACATACTGTACTTACTTGGAGACATGAAGACAGTGTTTCACTTCACAATGTTACATAAAAGATTCTGAAACTGAACTTTCTACTTTGAGTCAATATATCATAGGATTAACTAATAAATATCTATATTTAAAATATTCCTATATAGTTGATTCTATGAACACCACAGGTTTGAACGGCATGGGTCTTAGCCTATATAAAAATGTTTTCTACCCCTGAGGTTCTGCATTTGCATGCTCAACCAACCTCAGCAGTTGGTTGATTAAATCCACTGTTGCAAGCCTGCAGGTAAGGAAGACTGATTATAAGGGGCTGGAGATTTTTGTATTTGGTATCCAGGGGATTAGAAGGTAGGCAGGAGGTGTCCTGAGACAAATCCCCCACAAATCCTAAATGATGGTTGTAGTAAAGTTTGAATGGATCAAAGTTGTACAGAGTTTCTTGGGTCAACAATATTTTGCCATTATATTTTAGTAAGATCTTACTTTGAAGTAGTCATAATATAACTGACAATATTGATTTAAAATGAATCTCGTGATACGGAAAAACAACAAAAACTAACAACCTTATTTTGGTAAGATTTATGGGGTGCTTCTTTCTTTTATTGATACCAAGGTCAAAGACAAACCTATTTTCATATACTCTATAAACAATACAAAGTTTTCTCAAAAACAAATATAGATAGATAGTTATGGTATACCTCGACAATGGATTACTATGCAGCTCTAAGAAAGAACAAAAGCCAAGCAATTTTCTATGCTTTGAATAGAATTGGACTGTATCATTTTGAATGCATTCAGAATAAAAAGCTTCAAGACAGAATAATCTCTCTGAGGTGTAAGTAAAAGATTCACAGCAAATTAACAACAATTAGCAACAGAGGACTAAAGGCAACACAATGCTAAGATGTATCCACAACACTAAATTGAAGAATGAGCTGATGAAAGGGAGGAAAATTAGGGCTCTTAGTGATGAAGGTGGGCACAGTGGTAATAGGTATGGCATGTAAATTCTTATACTGGAAACTATCATTTACAATAGTGTAAATCATAGGATCTCAACAAATTAAAAAGCTAGAACACAAACCAAACAAATTTCCAGGTTTCACCAATGATTATCTAAACTGCTCCCTACTGATCAGCAGAGCTGATGTTTATTTAGAAACAGCCAAACTTTAATTAAATGATTTTTCTTTCACCAAACCCCAGAAATATTGACCACTATCTTCCTTTTTTAACAAATAACCTCTCCTTAGCAATCACAATCAAGAAATAAATTGCGACTTTCAGGATAAATCATAATTCAGACCTACTACTGTAGTATCGGCTCTCAGCACACATACTTCGACACATGATTTTGGAAGTTTTTACTTTTCATTTTTGCAAATTCTTGAAATGCTTGATAGTACTAATCAGATAATTCTTCCTATTACATTAGTCCTCTTTTATAAAAAGTATTTCCCTAAAATGCAAATCTCTAAACTAATTTTTACTGAATTCATATTTTTGCTTTTTTTTTCAATTTTAATTGAGTATACTCCTGTTTTCTCAATTTAAAGTAATTGCATAAATTATGACATCCTGTCTCAGCCTTCTTTTAATATTTCAATTCTATTATTGAATGTCTGAGTGACTATTTGCTTATACTTATGATAAAGTGATTACATTTTTGGGACTAATGCAAGTAATAAAATTTTAATCATACTTTACATTTCATAAGCATGCAAATATACTTTCGCTGACCTTTTCTAACCCTAAATACAAATTAAGCAAAAAAAAAAAAAAAAGAAAGATAAGACATGCATAGAAGATCAGTCAGCTTAAAACTATGCAACCCTAAACTTTTTTTTTATATAAAATAACACTAGACTACAAAGGTAAACTCTATAACCCCAATAATATATATATTAGGAAATATAATGTTGGGTTAGACACTAATAATACATACAAAAACTCATCACAAATGCCACTAAAAATGACTTTCCTTTTTCTTTTAGAATCTTTACGGTAGATTCAGTCAACCTGAAAGATCTCATTCATTTTTCAATGCTTTGAATCCAAATGTAAACTACAATCATTTGCTCGATATATCAACTGTTTTACTGGCTGAAAATGAACACACCTCCCATATCCCTTCTTATATCTCCAATAGAGCCACATTACTGGAATCACCTTGATTAGCATTATAATTGCAGGGAGAAAAAATAGATGGTGCCAAGACCCGACAGTCATATGTCCATTTGGTGGAAATAAAAAATAATCAGACTTGAACGATATGTAAGCCACTATAATTAAAATAAAATTATATTAAAAATAAAATGTATGATTTAAAAGTGAAATTAAAAAAATAATTAGAGTTGACCACAAAATCCAAAGTCAATGACAACAAAAATGATACCCAATTTACATCATGCTGTACATGGGGGGAACAATTGTACTAGCATTATGGGGGGTAGTGGAGGGGGAAGATAGATGCATGCTGAGTGGAGTGGAGGGAGGACAACACAGTGGTGTAAATGTCCCTCATTCATTACTACTATGTGCCTTAAATATTACTGTGAAAGATTTGTAATTCACTTTGCCCACAAAAAAATAATAAAGTGAATTAAAAATAAGATACATTAAAAAAAATGAACACGCCTGTCTAAACAGCATCTTGTCATTTTATTGTACATATGTCAGTTCAAATACAAGTCATATATTGTTAGTACCCGCAAAGGTATGTCTCCATTTACTAAGGAAGCATGCACCAGACTTGGCTTTTGGCTTTCCTGGTGCAGTGCCTAATTTTCCTCCCAAGAAATATCTGCCAGAAGGCCCGTTTGGAGAACTCAATCATTGACCCTAGCGTGGATTACTGATTATATTTCTGACATGGCTGTGACATTGTATTTTCTTTTTCTTTTATTTTGATTTTTGTCTCCTTTTCTACTACAGTACTTCGGCCTTAGTTATCTTGCAGCACAAAGAAATTTCGGTACCAAAGAAAGCCCGCCAAAAGCTCCCCGCTGACTAGTTTATTTGTGACTCTTACTTCAAGTATAACCTGGCGCCAGCAGCTTATTTTTCTGAGTCTAGCTCTATGGTAGTAAACAATTATTTCCGTCCCCCCAAAAATCCATTTTCTGACCACTGCAAATACATTTCTTCCAAAACCTGTCTCTCTCCTGGTTTCTTGAAAAATCTGTTTTTTGCTCACCCAAAAACACCTCCACCTCATCTTTCGCCCAGCCCTCTAGCAGGGTTCTTTCTCATGTACATTGTGTAGTTATTTGATATGTAGATTCTAGGGCCCGGTCTCATTTACTGTCCCTCCGGAAGACCTCTTACTCTTTGTTTTCCCTGAAGACACTTTGCATAGCAGAGTTTGTGCTTAAAATGTCATCTGCTGATCAGTAAAATTTGTCTCTACGTGGGTTCCCCATACAATGCATTTGTGTGATCTCATTTATTTCATATTTCATATTCGTGCACCTCGTGCTCCCGCCTTCTCCCAGTAAAGGTTCTCGGAACCCTACGAAGGTTTTGCTTAGGGTCACAGCATGTCTGCAGCAGAATGGCGCTCAACGTTTGGGGGCCATCAGAGAAGCAAGCTGTCTCTCCCCTTTTTTATCTCTCTTTTTTTTTCCTCTTTCATTCTTATTTTAGGTGCACAAAGCAGGAACCTCGTCAGAGTACCTAGGACTCCCTGGACAGCACCAGATTTAAGATGAGAATGTAAACAGAATTTTCCTACTGTTTTAAGGTACAAGTTTATACTACATTAATTTAACAAAAGTCGCAATAATTTACTCAGGTTGTTATACATAAAGTTAGTCCCTGGTTCTTTAGGTAACAGGATGAATCAGGACATTCTGGAGTCTCATGAACAAATAGACACGAAAAACGCCCATCTGAAAATCTCTTCTTCTATATGGACACAAATTGGTAATCTTACAGGTAATAGACCTCAATTATAACCTATGGCTCAAAAGGCTAAATTAGAAAATCAGGGGCCTTCTGATATTATAAATTCTGTAAAAGGATCTAAAAACTGGTTGAATTATGAATTAGACTTAGAACTGGAGAAAAAAGCCTTTAAAATAAACCTATATTGGCTTTGGCTTCTGCTCCTGTGCAAAGAATTAAAAATTTTATAGAACTAACCAGTGCATATACTGCATCTACTAATACTGCTGAGTCTTGTTCTCCTGTTATGTTTGAGGAATATAAGAATGCCTCAGGGCAACCTTTGCCTTACAAAAATAAAGAACTAGAAAGTAAACAGCCTTTAATATCTATAAAGATTCAGGATAAGAATATACTAGGTCTCTTGGATACCGGTGCAGACTTTTCCTGTATTGCTGGAAAGGACTGGCCCTATTCATGGGTTATTGAACATGTTTCATCTCCTTTAATGGGCCTAGGATTGGCTAATAATGTTGCTAAAAGTGCAATTATTTTAACTTGGGATGATGGTGTAAGCAAAGGAACTTTCCAGCCCTATATTCTACTTCACTTACCATATACCTTATGTGAAAGAGATATACTAAAAAATGTGTCTAAATATCATGATTACTAACATCTTACATTTCTAATAATGAGTAAAATTTTACTATAAGTCTCTGCTCAATGTTCTTTAAAAATAATAAAATTGTGTGTATCTATAAAAAATTACATGTTATATCTGATGCAACAAAAATAGAAATTTACCAACTAAGAATCTAAAGAAATAAACAAATGCACTTAATTTCTTCTATTCCTCTTCAAAAACTACCTTTAAACTAGAGCTGGCTCTTCTTACTCTTCTAAAAAGGCCTTCTTTTCCTAAAAAAAAAATTGTTTTCTGATAATAGCCAGCAAAAATCTGGCGGGAAAGTTTGGAGATGTCCAAAAATTTCCCACAATTTTTCTCATCTCTCATATCTTTCACCTGTAACTCATCTTTATATTGTTTGTCATTTTATGTGCTGTGTAAATCTAAAAGTTTGCTTGAGTGTGCATTGAAATTGTATGTTTGAAATCGTGTGTTGTAACAGTGAGTGCTTTTTACTATAACTAAGTATATCATAAATATGTAAGCCTTAACCAGCAGCTTTTCCTAGGTCAAACCTGGCCTCAGAGAAAAGCAAAAAAAAAAAAAATGTGTTTGCCCTTTCAATCCAAGCTGCTTCTAGGTTTTGCTCAAGTCCCTGATGGGGAAGCGATCTCCCCAGGGAGCTCATTGTTTAACAAAATAAAAACTGGGTTTTTTAAAGTTTCCAAATTTCTCTAACTTTCTTTTTTTTTTTTTTTTTGGTTTTTGGGTCACACCTGGCAGTGCTCAGGGGTTATTCCTGGCCCCAGGCTCAGAAATTGCTCCTGGCAAGCACAGGGGACCATATGGGATGCCGGGATTCGAACCGATGACCTCCTGCATGAAAGGCAAACGCCTTACCTCCATGCTATCTCTCCGGCCCAAATTTCTCTAACTTTCTATTAAAGATTTTAAAAAATCAGAATTGTTTAAATAATGTTGCAGTTAATTACGCTTAACCTTTTTTTTTTTTTTTTTTTATATAATATTGCTAATTTTGTGAGTGCATGAGATTGTTTAAGAACTTAATTTTATTAACAGTTTTAAATTTAATCTTGGTCATATAATTTTATTACAGCGTGATATTACCATTGGTCAGAATAATATTAGAAATGCTAACTAATTATAATGATTCTTTATTGTCATCCTAAAATGATAGATTTAGAAAAACTAATTTTAATTGTCTTTAATAACATCGAGCATTACCTATCTTATTATTTTTATAAATAAGGGAAATTTTTATAATTTTCATCTTTGAGCCTTAATGTAAGTTCTAAATACTAATTTAATAGCTGGCATACACCACCTGTCAGCACTGGTCTTAATTTAGTTGAGGTGTAATTCACCTTCAAAGGATGCCCTCAAATTTTTACCAAATTTTAGTACTTTATTTGGTAAAAGGGGACTTGTCCCCAAACTCTAAAAACTTTAAATTCTTGTAACAAATGGCATTAAAGCTAATTAATTAATCAGGCTATTGTTTGTTCATCAATCAGTGCAAAATTATTATCAGACATAACTACTACTTAATTTAAAACCTACCCCCACTCCCGCTGGGTGCATTTATTGCATATACCCAGTAGAGTGAATTTACATTCTTTACTAAAAATAAATTGTTATTATGTAGTGACTTTTGGTTATTAACATCAATATGGTCTTGAAAGGTTAAAATATTGTAATTGTTTACATAATAATAGTGAATTTATGATATTGCATGATCAAACTGAATTAATTTTTCTAATTGGAAAATAATTTAATGTTTTAGCCTTCTCCCCGTAAAGGTTCTCAGACCCTATGAAGGTTTGCTTAGGGACACAGCATGTCCGCAGCAATATATAATAACTATAAAATCTAGTCAAGAGAAAGAGAACATACCTGATCTCAAAAAGTGATATGGAATTACCCACTTGAATTAGGACCACATGACACTCTGTCACTTTGGAAGGTTGATGAACCTTTCAAAGCTCAGGGCCCCCATTTTGAAACCAGGGTGCTATAACCTCAATGGCATTATTAGGAAATAAAATGCATTTATAAAGTGTGAAACATAATCTTACATACAGAAGACACTTAGAGAAAAATTAAGTATTCAGTATTAGTTTCAGAATACTCTTAAATAACCCAAAGAATAATTTAAGTAAGACACTCAAAATGAACTACCTTAAAACAATTCTGTATGTGTTTCCTCATTACCACTGAATGGATGCCCCTTCTATAGGTTAATATCCTTGCCCCTGGGCAGTCAAGGCCTTGTACAAAGAAATCAAATCACAGCATTAATTGCCTCATCAAAATTTATAATTTTTAACCTTTGCTAGGAATTCCTTCTTACTCAGCAATTTTTTTATTTATACCTAATTAGCTTCTTTTTACATTTTCTATAGTGCCAATTAGGGTGGGGGGATTTTCTCCCTCAAACCTTTTTTCCAACTCTTCATCTTTTTTCAGTCACTTTACACACATATTAAAGTTCTTCCCTTATGGGTTACTGAACAGATCAAGTCCAAGTGTTCTTTGAATTCCTCCAGCTCCTCTTAGTGCCATTTTTTACATGCCTTTGATATTTCCTAATGCTCTTCTATCTTTTATGCCTGCTCATTTGTTTAGAAACAGCTACCGGATTCACATGGTATGTGTCTCTAAACTTCCCTCCAATCAATCCTGTAAGTCTGGGGCTAGATGATTCATATATCCTTACATCTCATGTGTCAAGATCTTCCAATTTGGCCTAACCATGAAATACTTGCCTCTGATTTAACATTTCTTTTTACTTATTATTATATGCTACCTTTAAAACTATCAAATTAAATCCTTAATACTTTCAACAAGATAGGGACGTTCTTTAAAACAAAATTTGAAGTGATATTTTTGGGTCTTCAGTAACAACCTTATTTTGAAAGCCATACAATAACATAGCTGTCCATTTTAGTTGTCTTCATAAATATTTATGTGAGAAAAAGTCTGGATTTGTGTGTTTACTTGAATAAAAATATATGGTTCTGCAGCAAGTACAATGATAGCTCTTTGGAATTTTGAAGTTGCAGTTGAGTGAACTGAAACTAGAAAGAAATTCAGTATTTCAACTCCACAGATGTTGCAAGAACAGAATATTTTCTTGGCATTGTACAACTTCAGAGTGACAACTGATAAAAGTGCCAGTGGGCTATGTAGCTCCTGTTATTATTATTCTTTTTAGATTACTGTCATGCTAGGTGTGAAATATCTTTTTCTAGCAGGGAAAGAAAAGACACAAAAATGTACTTTATTGAAAAAGCTTAAACTTTGCAAAAGCATGATTAAGAGTTGAAAAAAATTTCAAGTGTGTATAGAGAAATACAGGGCACATAAAAAATAAAAAGAAATTTCAGTCATTTATCTGAGCTTGCCAGTGTTAGAGAAATAACAGGAAAGTGTCAAAGAATGTTTGAGGTGAGGAACTGGGAAGTGATGGAGCTGTGAGAGAGATAAAGTGTTGAAAATCTAAGAAAGAAGTTCCCTCCTCTGACACTATGAAACCCACATAACAAATTCTACCCCTAGTGTGATCCAGAAAGAATTGGGGTGGCAGATTCAGTACTTGATGCAATGAGACAAAATTTCCAGTAAAAAAAGGGGGGGGGAAATCAATAGATACTTTTCTCTTAGGAAAATATATAAAAAATATAAAAGTTATTTCTATTTATTACTTGACTTTGAATCATACATTTTTGATTTCCTTTCAATGCTATATAGTTTGTCATATGAACAGGGGTCAGAATTGTTGGCAAGTGTCATCTTGGTTATCTCTTCAATGTCATCTATAGACACCACAAATTATCTCACTCTCCTCAATAACCTGAAGTCAGAACCCTGAATTGAGCTTGATTCACTCACCATATAGAACTACATAGCTGAGGACTGAGATGATTTTGGTGGGTGTTTGTTCTACCCTAGCAAATAGACCCAGAATATGCTAGTGAGCAGTTGGACTGCTACCAAGCAAGTCACATCTTCACAGAGAGAACACACATCACTTCTAAATTAGCTAAGGAGGTGATATCTCTGCTGTTGTGTTTCCCTGCAGGGCCAGAACAGCCAAATACTGCTCCCTTCTAACTTCAGAGTGTCTGAGTATCAGTAGCTGTCAGAGCTCCCCGCCACCTCTCAGAAGCTCATGCGTGGTGTCCTCAGATATCAATCATGTCTATCTGCTTAGGTGTATGTACAAAGAATTGCACAAACATGATCACTATCAAGTTTGAAACATATTTATCATCCCGCAGGAAAACATACAACAGTCATATTCCATTTCTCATCTAGGTCCATTACCAAAGTGAAACAACCATTAGTCATATTATCTCTATTGACTTATCAATTGTGGATCCCTCCTAGCATTCTTTCATGCATGCTACTCAGTGGTGACTTGCAGTGATAGGGATGGAACCCTGTGCCTTGTATATTCAAGACATGCAGTTTACCCTTTTAGATGCTGTTTTAAGGAATTTAAAATCTTTATACATTTGTATTAATTTTATATAAAATATGGAACACATAGGGGCTGGAGAGATATCATGGAGGTAAGGCATTTGCCTTTCATGCAGAAGGTGATTGGTTCGAATCTCCGTGTCCCATATGGTCCCCCAGGAGCAATTTCTGAGCATGAAGCCAGGAGTAACCCCTGAGCACTGCCGGGTGTGACCCAAAGAAAACACAAAAAAATATGGAACACGTAGATAAATTGCATTACTGGCATAACAGAGTTTGGATTATGATCTCCTTAAATACAAATATAACATCTAATTTGTTCTTTAATTTCTACTATACTGCCTGGCATGTTATTCAGAAGTATATTAAGTCTTTCTTTAAAAAAAAACTTGAAGAATTTAGAAACCAAAGTTCATTTATCATGAAATAGATTTTAGAAGTTTTTAGCCTATACCTCTTATTCCTTTTATTTAAATTGAAATTATAAACATATAGCATTCCTCCTTTAAATGCTTACATATGGAATCAGGAGTATAAAGAAAATAACCATCTAGAACCATGGGTGAATAAAAAGAGGCAGAACTAAACAAACACCCCTACTCCACTATGTAAATGATTTCTCATCTGTAGGAATATTTTGTTGGTAAAAATTCCCCAGAAACCAGAAGGCATTAAACATGATGATAGAACTCAAATGGAAAAATCTTTAAAAGAATAAAACTGTCCAGGATAATTGTTGGTATGTGCAATTGCATGTATGTTTCAATTCGGGGTAAATATGCTCAACAAAACCATTATTTGAGCAATTCTTTATTTCCCAAACAGCATTTTACCTTCTCTTGTCTTTCTTTCCCTTTACTAATGTTGTTGGAATAATTGGAGCCTCAGTCACTCTGTTGGTCATGATGCTATTTAGGGGTCAGACCCCTTAGGTTCTTGTACTTATTAGAGTTAACATGCCCAAACTGACATCAGGTGCTGATAAAGCACAGGGATGGAACTCCAGGCTATGACACTTAAATGCTTTTAGTTGAAATGCTCACCAGGGATCATTCATTCTGGGATTGGTGTTCACATGCAGCTGCCTGAGATGGGCTGGAGATCAAGTACTTTGTTGCAGTAGTTGGGGTACCAAATAGGGGCTATTGTGTGCAAGTGAAGGACTCTAGATTGAACTGTCTCCTCATCCTTGCAAGCTCATCAGTTTTTGCCACTGAAATAACTCCCAGAACCTCATTTTTTTCTTGATTATCATGTCAGATCCAGCAAGATTTAGGACCTTTTCTAGGCTCTGTGCTCAGGGATCAGGGTTCAGTCCTACTGAGTCTTTGGGTGACAACTAAGGAGCATGAGGTTGTCATGTACAACTTAAGTGCCTTATCTTTGTACTTTCTCTCTAGCCCAGCAAAAGTAGCATTTTAGGGGCCAGAGCGGTGACACAAGTGGTCAAGCATTTGCCTTGCACATACTAACCTAGGACAAACCGCAATTCGATCCCCTGGCGTCCCTATGGTCCCCCAAGCCATGAGCGATTTCTGAACACATAGTTGGGAGTAACCCCTGAGTGTCACAGGGTGTGCCCCCAAAAATAAACAAAAAAAAGAAAAGAAAAGCATTTTCAAATTTGTAACCTACTCAACTAGATATTTTTCCTTTTAATTTTAACTATTCAGTTCTCTTGAAAACTTGACATATAATAGATGGACATTAGAGATAGGATAAGAAAAAAAGACCCATTGGTAGGTCCCCACTGGTTTTAATGGAAGGATGATTAAAATAAACAAGTTGACCGAGGTTAAAAGAAATACTTGTCTAATTGTTTCTAATTATGCAGAATTTGCCTAATTTGTTTTTACATTTTTACAAGATGGATATATAACAAAAATCTGGCTACTTTTCAGATTTCTTCTGTAAATATTAACTTCTGATTTTCATAATTTTAAAGAATGTTGCTACTGATAATGAACTGGAACACAATATAATTTATGTTTTGCTACTGAAAAGCATATAGCCATTTTCTTAACACATTGGAAACACTAACAAAAAAATTTAGTTATGCCTGTGCATCTGTTTAAATGTTTCAGTGTTTATATGTGCATATTTACCTAAATAATCTTAGAGAACTGTATGACATGAGCACTATAATTAATTTTCTTTTATAAGTGAAAAACTTAAATGACAGAGAGGTCAGATATATCTCACTTATTTCTCATTAGTGACTGTGTAAGAACTGAAATGGAGTCCAAAACAAATTGCTACAGTAGCCTACAAATGAAATACTGACTAATGTCTTACTTGGAAATGAAATGCAATCTAAAATTTAAAAAATAAATGAAAAAGGGGGCAGAGCAGTGGCACTGCATTAGAGTGTTTTTGCCTTGCACGCAGCTGACCTAAGATTGACTGTGGTTCAGTCCACTGGTGTCCCATGTGGTCCCCCAAACTAGGAGAGATTTCTGAGTGCAGAGTCAGGAGTAACCCCTGAGCATCACTGCGTGTGGCCCCCACACAAAAAAACAAGCAAACTAAAAAGTCTTATAAAAATAAGTGAAAAATAAAAAATGAAATAGAGTATAATTTCTTAGTAAATAAGAAAGCAAAACATTTTTACTAGGTTCAATGATACTGCATATTTCTAAAGTTTGAAGGTCTTATATAAAGTATAAAGATGTTTTTCCTGAATAGTTCAACCACTGTTTTATGTACCTTTGATATGAACCCATATCAGATGACTGTTGGGTAAATAATTTCTCTCAATTCATGGGCAATCTTTTTATCCTAGTCAACATTTCCTTTGAGGTGCAGAAGTTTCTTGGTTTAATGTACTCTCCCATTTGTTTACCTTTGCTTCCACTTGCTTGGTCAGTAGTGTTTTTTCCTTGAAGTTGCCTTTAGCTTTAATGTCATGGAGAGTTCAGCCTATGTTTTCTGCAATGGGCCTTATAGATTCAGGTATGGTATCAAAGTCTTCAATTAATTTTGATTTTACTACTGTGCATGGCATTAAAAATTCAGGCCTCTGAGTTCCTATTCTTTTGTTTGTTTGTTTATAACTTGCCCTTTTTCCCAGCACTGCTTGTTGAGGAAGTTTTTCTTGCTCAATTTTGTATTTTCTCTTTTTTTGTAAAATTATATGCATGATAATCACTTCAGCAGTAGTACTAAAAAACATAATGTTTAAAAGGAAAATAGGAATGGGGATTAAGGAAGAGAGACACAGAGAGACAGATAGATATAAAGAAGAAAACTATCTTCCATAGAGGACAGGCTGTGGGGGTGAAGGCAGGAGGAAATGGAAACATTGATGGTGGCAATACACACTAAGGAAGGGATGGTATTGGGGCATTGTATGACTGAAACTCAATTATGAAGATATAATGGTGTATCTAACATAGATTAAATTTAAAAGTTTGTTTAAAAATTATTAAATTATAAATGGAGTAGATTTGGGGGACACACTGAGCAGTGCTCAGAGGTTACTCCTAGCATGCACCCAATATTAACTCCAAGTAGACTCTTGGGACTATATGGAATTGAACCCTGGTCTGCCATGTGCAAGTCAAGCACCCAACTCATGGGGCTCAGGCCCTCAGAGAGTGAATTTAAGGAGGAATTTCAACTAGTAAATAGCTTGAGGACTTAGAGCATTTGTAAATCATTCAAGAACATAAAAGATTCTTCTATTTCCTACCACATATCTGTGTGGGCCTGATTATTGGGGAGGGGAGTGGGGAACGTTCGGTCACAACAAGAATTAATTGCTCAGGTCTTAGTCTTGCTCTGCATCAGGCAGCATCTGGGGAACCAGATGGGGTGCCAGAGTTTGAACCAATACCATCCTTGTATAAAATAAGTAGCCTACCCACGACACTATTTCTCCAGTCCCAAAAGGCTTCCTAAAAAAATCGACCAAAATAACAAATTTCAAATTATTATATTTTCAGTTGGGATTTTTAAACTGGTAAATATGAATAATCTACATAAAAGAAACCCATTTAGGAACATTTAAATCAAAATAAAACAGTGGGTTTAAATAATGAAAAGAGGAAATTTTAGACAAGATTTTGTCTAATAGGAATAAATATTATAGTCAGAAGTAAATAAAAGAAGTAAAAAAAATGTATATTACATGAAGGAGGCTGGTCAGTGAGAATTCTGGAACATGTGCTTGCTTTATACTTTAAGATAGTGAATCTATGACTAGTGCACTTGAGCAAGTAAACTTTCAATGTATTTAAAATATTAGAGTAAAAAATTTTGATGCAATTTTATAATATTATATTCTCTAATTCCATAAAATACCATGATTTAAATGTATTTTAAACACTGTGTCCTTCTTAAGTTAAAATCTATTAATAAGTTGACTGTGTTTTGAAAATCAACGTCATTAATTTTAAATAGTTTTAAGATGATGTTAGACAAGATTATATACATATAGTCATTTCTATGTCTAAAAGAATATATGACATTAAAAGTTTCATAAGGACAACATGTACAAAGAAGAAAGATACAGAAAGAATATTAAATCCTGAATGCTGGCAAGTATAAATGTATATAGACATACATACATTTTTTTTATTCTGTGTGTCTACTAACTCACCTCAGAAGTTTCACAATATTTATCCACAGCTATGTTTAAAAATGTTCTTTGAAATTTGGTATACATTTTAGAATTCCCCTTGCCCAGGGATATATAATTTTGAGCAAGCTATATACTCTTAATAAAGCAGAACATTTACATTTTCAAGGTTAGTAGTCAATGGCATTTCTTTATTTGAAGAACTAATCAGGAAAAGAGCATGAAGTTGTGAGACCATTGAGGTACAACCTAGGGATCTGCTGAAAATATGTAATAATTTGTAGTATAGAGACTCAGAGCAGCTAGAACAGAATTCAGATGGAAAGCTTCACCAGCATGTCCAAGTAAGGAAGCTAAAATTTAAGGACATTCTTTAGATAGAACAGTCCAGTGTAGTCTACTTCACAACATGCTGGGAAAACTAATTGAAGGTAAAGCAACTATTCTAATGTCACCCAAGAAAACACCATTCATATACCTGAAGGCTATGGCAATGTCAGTTCTTTATGGCACTGCTGCTGAGCTCAGTTATTAAACTGACTTCCACTTCACTAAAATAAAAACAGAATAATGAACTTCATTAAGATTTGCACCCACAAATTATCTACAACTTTCTAAAACATACTACCTAATGAAAACTTTTACTATGTCAAAAAATTATTGTTTTATCTATCTAACATTTAAAGGGTTAACCATCAGGGAGGGCTTCTTTACTATTAAATTATATGTATGTATGAATAAATACCTGCTGGTGAAATTTTAAAGTTTCTTTTTCTCAATAAAAAAATGGAGTGTGGGGCCAGAACAATAGCACGGCAATAGGGCATTTGCCTTGAACGCAGTTGCCCAGGAAAGACCTGGGTTCAATCCCGGAGTCCATATGGTCCCCTGGAACCATTTCCAACAGGAACAATTTCCAAGTGCATAGCCAGGAGTAACCCTTGAGTGTCACCGGATGTGGCCCAAATACCATAAACATAAAAGGGAAAAATTTGGAGTGGGAAATTGCTGGTCAGGACACTTGACTTGCATGCATGTGACCTAGGTTTGATTCCCAGCATCTTATGTTTCCACATGCCAGGAATGAACCCTGAGGACAGAGCCAGGAGTAAGTCCTGAGCAGCGACCAGTGTAGCCTAAAAAGAAAGAAAAAAAAAAGAAAGAAAGAAAAATTGCTTGTACTAACCCTAATTTGACCCCTCTTTCCACAGTCTCTAAATCACTGATCACTGGTATCCAAAGCACCACCAGGAGTGATCCCTGAGCAAAGAACCAAACATATGCCCCAAACACAACCACCAGATGGGACCCTAACTTCCCTGACCCTCCAAAAAGAAGACAATAAAAATCGAATTTATTCTGTTTCAAGCTTCTCTAAATTTTATAAATTTATTAGTTTTAAAGCAGTTCATGCAGATATTTGGTTATCATATCAACTATAGTAAGTAGTTATCTAGATTAGGATTAAAACTTAAGATAATTAATGTGGTTGGGAAAAATAGCATCAATAGCCATTAATGCTAGAAATTTTTCTTTACGAAAATAAGTAATATAATTTGATATACATAGTAGTGGTCATTTTGTCTTTTTTATTTTTTTCTCACCTGCCCCTCTCAAATTAAATAATTTAAAATTGCTGTATTTTAAGTAGAGAGTATATACAAACTTTTTAACAGAAAAGTTGATATTATTTACTGCTCTAGAGGCAATATAAAATATACTTTCTATTGTTGAATTTCATTGGCAGTGTATAAAAAATGTAGGCACAATCTCCCTTAATGTAATAATAGTAATTATTAGTTGAACAAAATAATATTAAAAAACTTTTGTCATTTTTATCACCTACATAGATTGGCATTCAGGGAACTATAATTCCATTTGCTGTACCTATACTTTTAAATGAATACATGATAATATTATTAAAAATTTTATATGGCCTAAAACCTGTGTACAAAAATTCAATATATTTTTGTAATGCTTTAGTGTAAATGTAAATCATTACTTGAAATTAATTACTTGAAAATATTATGCGTTTTTCATGAAAAGAGGGGTATGAATAGGATTTTAAGATGTTTGATGTCTGACTTGAAAGATACGAATTAAAAAACATGTTCCAAAAACTGTGATAAATATTAATATATCATTTAAAAATATACAATTATGATTATTAAAACACTCATATTTTGTAATATGTTACATAAAATTTTTATTAACATTTATATTAATATTTTTAGTTAATTATGTTACACATATGTCTAAATGACTGTTATATGTAGGTGTATCCAGATATACACACAGGTAAATATATGCATATGTGGAAAATTATATAGAAAGATGTAATCTAATGAAGGTATTGTGTCATTATTATTTGAATAATTGATTTACATATGAGTAGTACTGTATCACTAAATTTTATTTTATATAATAAGACTCTTAATAATATTATATTTGACAAGAATATATTACCAAATAAAGTATATTGTTTACTACAGTTAATATATTAAACACCTATTTTTTATTTAAGCACTTATAATTCTCAAATTAGAATGTACTCATTGAGTAGAGCTTTACAACTAAGACCATACAGTTATCAAAAATGATAACAGACAACTCTGTAGTTGAAGTTGCTAATTCTTAAGGTGGTTGGACAGAAAATACGGAATTATAATACAATTTTATAAATGCCCTCATTTTAATTATCAGTAGAACATTCATAACACCTCTGTATTACTGAAATTATCATCTAGAATGCTTCAGATCTTTGATTTATTTCCAAATATGTCACATTTTACATTTACATTTACCAGCAGCCTACCTGTTCCATTTTTTTTTTTAAGGCAGAAGTTTCATTATGCTGTTCTATCAGAGTTAAAATGTGGCACTTGAAACATTAGAAGAATACTATTGTTATTTGCAATGCACAAAAGACTCTGGTGAGTCTGGACTTCTGAGAAATGTATTCCTTCCATGTAAAAAGAGCCTTAAGCAAATCTACAAAAGCCAAATAAGTCTGTGTAAAGAGAATTGTGATGCTAGAGTTGGCACAATGATAGTGAAGTCTATTCATGTGGGAACAGAATATGTGACCAAAATGATAAAAGTCAGAAACATTCCATGACTGCATTCTGAAAGTTAAATACAAGATTAGCATGTGAGTTCTGACTGAAAAAAATATATAGGTTTATGCAGTGTACTTTGGAATGTTTAAACGTAGATTAATGAAGAAGCAAGAAAACATTCTGCTTTCTTAATGAAAACCAGAAGAAATCATGTTCTCTTCTCTGTTTACTGTAATGATCTTTCATACAAAATCAATGACTGAAAGGTCAAATTACAAGAGTCACTCAGTGATGCTCAGCAGGATGCATTAGCTCAATCTTCTTTCTACTGAGTCTAGAGGAATAGCCATTTTGGTGGAAGAAAACAGAAAATTTGTTCTTTATTTTATATAGTACAAGTCCAGTGGGTGGGAAAGTAATGTAGCTTTTCATTTTTCTTTGAGGGTATATTCCACATTAGTACAAATTAGGTTCAATTTTCAAATATATTCACACATTTTAATTACTCATAGTTTTTTTAAGTATTTGTATAAATTAATGGTTTCCAAAAATTATTCAGTGTTTATAAATGCATAATGAATGCATATGTTTGAAGAGATTTTAAGTTATATTAAATAATTTAATGTATATATACAAAATAAATAAAACTATAAATTACAAATTTGTGATTTATAACGCCACTGATATTGCAGTGAGAATTCATCTTATCTTTCCCTATTT
This sequence comes from Suncus etruscus, assembly GCF_024139225.1. Lineage (NCBI taxonomy): Eukaryota > Metazoa > Chordata > Mammalia > Eulipotyphla > Soricidae > Suncus > Suncus etruscus. The sequence goes on from NC_064850.1 coordinate 58,946,106, forward strand.
CCCCTTCAAATTTGTTTTTCAACAATTTTAACATCTCGTTCATACATTACAAACATTAAACAACTAAAATGCATAATATGAGACTGTCTAATATATTTAGAGTTCAACATAAATGTTCCCCAAAGCAAGGTCTTTGTCATTAATACTTACCCCTTCCAAACACAGCATTGAGAAACTGATAATCTCTTTTTCTTCATACATTTGTCTAATGTCAACTTTTCACATGTAATTTTCCATAAGTTTTCTTAAATTATTTTTCATAGAGCTCCATGGATTTTTTTATGCTGGCTGTTTTTTTTTAAATTAGCATAGCTTCATGGTCTATGCTTCATAATTCATTTTTAATTCTGAATATTATTTTTTAGTGAAGTAACATGGCTTTAATTGAACAAAACTTGCTGAGAAAAATGTGAATTGAGAGAAATTAGGGAAGATGTGTTTTTGAGAGAGAATACAGGCTTCTCCAAAGGGGAGTAAGGATACAACCAAGTGAGCTATCCAAGGGAGAAAGAACACTTTGTTGTAAGGCCAATTCTAACTAACTTTGCATTGCATAGATGTACCACACTTAGTTATCAATCATTTATTTATCTTGCGCATTTATTTATCAATCATGGTTACTTGAATTATTTGCGGTTTTAACTTCAAGTATATTTTTGTTTTAACTTACACATTTTCATTTCTCTTAGAGTAATGTATATAAAAATGGAATTTCTAGGTTTAATGTCTGTTTGAAGAGCTGCCCAGTTGTTTCCAGAGTTTCTATTAGTTTACATTCCCCAAAGTAATGTGTAACAGTTACATTTTTCTCTGCTCTCTCACAAATACTTGCCATGTGATGTTTTCTTGGTTATATTCATTCTAGTAGTGTGTATTATTTTTGTCTTGTAGCATTAATTTTCATTTCAAAAATGGCAAATGCTGATAAACATATTTACCACTAAATAATACAGAATATAAAAATGTTTGCGTCTTATTTGGTCACCTTTTTATTGAGTTGTAGCTTATTTCTTTTTAATATATTCCCTTATTAAAAGATTTAAAAGACATTCTTGTATCTCATGATTGAGAGCTCTTCTTTTAGAATTTATTTATATCCAACCAGGAAGAGGATCACACCTATAAAGCATAAAATAAACTGTTTCCTATGTCTTTCTTATTTCCCAGAAAGTTCCTTCCTAAAGTCTTTATAGATAATGTGATCTGGAAGGAAGTCTTAATGGGCTGATGGCAGTACTAATTTTTATCAGCCTTTTTAGGCTAAAGTACCAAGTCTTGAGATTTTAAGTATGACCAAGAGTTCAGCTTTTTTGTTTTGTTTTGTTTTTGTTTTGGTTTTGTTTTGTTTTGTTTTTTCTTGTTTTGGGGCCACACCCGATGATGTTCAGTGGTTACTCCTGGCTATGCGCTCAGAAATTGCTCCTGGCGGGGGGTGGGGGGGTGGGGTGGGGGTGGGGTGGGGGGGTGGGGGGTGGGGGGGGGACACGACCATATGGGACTCTGGATCCAACCACGATCCATCCTAGGCCGATGCCTTCATGTGTCACTGCTCCAGCCCTAAGTTCAGCTTTTCTTATTCAGGATAACTTCTGAAAATAAAACAACTCTCATCTTTCTATTGTTAATATTGTACCTCAATTAGTACATTGGCATTTTTGTTGGGACATTTACAGAGAAAGAACTATTGTATTACCCCTAGTCTTATGTCAGTGATTACCCTTATTTTGAATTCCTTCAAAAATTCAGTAACTGTTCTTACAAACTATGACGTTATGTGATTAACATCATGTGAGAAAATGAAAAACATCATGATCCAAGATGAATGAATTTAGAGGTAGGATTATCTCATCCATTCCTATAACATGGTAACCCAGCTAGAGTGGGACAAATATTAAAAATGCCATAAATCAGATTCTCAAGTTTGATAGAACAAATTGTGGCTCTATGCCAATTTCAGGGAAAATGCTAACTCAGTGTCTAGTCAAAATAATGACTTGGATGTCATGTGAATATGCTATGCACAATAAAGAACAGAAGAGGTGGTTAGTAAATTATATTACAGAAATGGAGCTAGAGTAGCTGTCAGAACTGGCAAATATTAAATAGGTAAATGCAAATTATCAGTAAAAAAATCTTGGCATGATATTTTTCAAATAGCAACTAAAGGTGAACAATTACTTTTTACTGAGTCTATATATACCATTTCACACATTCATTATATTTTATTTTGTGTTTTCTTGCCTTATAATTAGTTATCTTTTAGAACTAATATTCCCTTTCTAACTTATGTTGCCTATATTTTGGCCCATTTTCCCTAAAATATAAATTTTATTTTTATCATTTCAGTAAAAACTAAAAGCTTCTACTCTTTTTTAGTGATTGCAATTAACAATTCATATAATTTATAACTAAATGACATTAAATTTTAAGTGGATTTAAGTCCTTTCTGTGTCATCTTCACTCAACTAACATGCTCACAAAACCATCACTTAACATACTTTATGTAATGTAAAAATTACACTTAGTATATTTTAAAAAATAGAATTTTGACTGGATATATAATATTATGTATGTAGGCAATACATTATTCATTTCATTGAAATGTCTCTTTTTCCTAGAATATATTATTTAAGGAAATATATGGAAAGTCATAAAATTTAAATTTTAATGTCATTTTTAACCTCACATTTGAATTTAATGCTTTTGCAATATTGTTATAAGTTTAATGTTTTATTTTAAATATATATTGAAAAGTTTTTATCTTTTTGCATTTGTCATTCAAATAAGGCTTCCTATATCATTGAGATTTTTATTCATAGTAGATAATTTTATTTACCTTTATTTTTCTTTTCTTTAGAATTATGGTTTTAAAATTCAATAAAATTACTAGATTATCAATTTGGACATGTGTTTTTGTCCTTTTGTTAATTTTCTGAAAAGTACTACTTAGTTCATTTTATATTTATTTATTCTCTTTTTGGTATATCTCCAATTCCAGAAAAACTTCATCAATTTGTCTTCTATTGAGCATTTATTTTATTTTATTTATTTTGGGGGGCCACACCGGTGATACTCAGAGGTTACTCTGAGCTATCTGCTCAGAAATTGCTCCTGGCTTGGAGGACCATATGGGATTCCTGGGGATCAAACTGAGGTCTGTTCTAGATTAGCACATGAAAGGCAGATGTGAGCCTCTGTTCCAGCCCCATTGTTTCTTATCTTATATATATATTTACTTAAACACTTTGACAAACATGATTGTAGTTGGGTTTCAGTCATATAAAGAACACCTTCACCAATGCAACATTCTCATCACCAATCCCCCAAATCTCCCCTTCCCTAACCCACCCCTGCCTGTATTTGGGAAAGGCTTTCTACTTCCCTCATTCATTCACATTGTTATGATAGTTGTCAGTGTAGATATTTCTCTAACTGCACTCACCACTCTTTGTGGTGAGCTTCAGATCGTGAGCTGGACTTTTCAGCCGTCATCTCTATTGTCTCTAAGAATAATTACAAAAATGTCTTTTATTTTTTTTAAAACCCAAAATGAAGATATGAAATTTTCCTATACATGGATATACATTAAATCTATTATGCTGAGTGAAATAAGTCAGAGGAAGAGAGATAGACACAGAAAAAGTATTCATTTTAAATATTACTTCTATTAATGCTCTTAATATTCTTTCTTAGAGTATTTGTACAAGCTTTTCAAATAATACTTCTAATCTAATAGTTTGTCATTATTTTTTTTACAGTCCCTCCATCTCAAATTCTCTTCAGATGCTGTCGTTGGGGGGAAACGCTGTTTTTCTGTACCATGGTAAATACTTGCTGATAATCTGCTTTGAAATTCTCTTTATTTTTCTCATCATTACCATATATATATATATATGTTAATATCACTTTCCATACCTTCAGAAACTATATTTATTATTTTGAACACTATTTGACTTTTCTATCAGTCTAGTAGTACTTTGTTTCAATAAGTTTAATTTTCCTCTATACTATTTTCATTGTTTCAAGTTAATTTCTGATTATACTTTACATACCCAAAGTACGGTTTTTATAATTCAAAACATGTTTTCTTTTAAATTTTATTTTAATTAAAATATCTAAAAAATTTCTGCTTCACATAAATAAATAAAAAGAAAAAAATAGTTCTGCCACTTATGTTTTAGATTATTTTGATGTAGTCATGATAAAGCAAGATATGCTATGCCACAAAGAAAATTGTAGTCGTAGTCTGGGGGTTGGTAATCTCTATTGATCTAAGATTTTGCCATTCATCTCAATTATTGCTTCTCTCTACAGGCAACTTTTGAGTCGCCTCATAAGTCACCTCCCAAGACCAATGTTACTATTGCCTCTATTTAGACAGTGTTTAATCAGAACCTCTGGGGCCGAAAAGATAACACAGTGGTAGGGAGTTGGCCTTGCATGCTCCAGGACAGATGGTGGTTCAAATCCTGACATTCCATATGGTCCCCTGTGCCTGCCAGGAGTGATTTCTGAGTGCACAGCCTGAAGTAACCCCTGAGCGCCACTGGGTGTGACCCCCCAAAAAATCAGAAAAAATGGGATCAGATATTGTATACCCCTGTGGTCACATCAACCACATGTTATCTGAGAATTACATCCAGTAGTTAAATCATGATTTTTATTTTTCTTTTTTTTTTTTTTTTGGTTTTTGGGCCACACCCGATAATGCTCAGGGGTTACTCCTGGCTATGTGCTCAGAAGTTGCTCCTGGCTTGGGGGACCATATGGGACACCGGGGGATCGAACCGCGGTCCGTCCAAGGTTAGCGCAGGCAAGGCAGGCACCTTACCTTTAGCGCCACCACCCGGCCCGATTTTTATTTTTCTAAAATATTCTGAATTCTTGATTTCATTCTAATGTTCATATATTATCAATTTTTTGTTGTTTTTTGGGGGGAGTCAGACTCGGCAGTGCTCAGGGGTTACTCCTGGCTCTATGCTCAGAAATCACTCCTGGCAGGCTCAGGGAACCATATGAGATGCGGGATTCAAACCACCGTCCTTCTGCATGTAAGGCAAACTTCCTAACACTGTGCTATATCTCTGGCCCCATATTACCACATTTCTTATCTCATCTATAAAGTTTAGAAATTTGCTTGCTGAAGGGAAGCCATAATGAATATTTAAATTTCTATTATTCTTCAATAGCCTAAGTAACTTATTCACCTACATAGAAAATGCCTATGAAATGTAGCTATAAAGAAAATAAATAAAACAATAAAAAATCTATTCAGAAAAGGAGTTGAATAAGAGAGATAAATGAATATATTCCTACCATTCTGTTTTATCATCAAAAATGTAGATAACATCAAATCTACACTTTGAACATTCATAAACTTATATATTATTCAGCTGAACATTTTGTCCACTTAGTATCTGTGGTAGGCGTACTTACTAATTACTGTCATAAATAAATGATTTTTAAGTGCATTTTATCTAGAAATAATTCTGAAAATCTATTAAGTCTTCATAGCAGTGATGAATGGGACATAAACAATAACTGTTTCTTCTAAATAGCTCCTCAATAAACAAATAACAATAAACAATAAATGCAGTTATAAAACTGCATTTTGCAATTTCACAACATTTTTGTCAGCTCCCTGGCACTCAGCTTGCCCAGAACAGTGGTTAACCTGTGCAAATGGCAGTCAAAATCAGCCATACTGAAAGAGGCTCCAGTTATATTTAGGCCCCACATATACTTGGCCCCAGCATTTCAAGCGCTCTTCAGAGAGAGCGGATGATGAGCCTTCAGGATCACAAGGGTTAGGATTCTCCCTGAAGCGCTCCTTCCAGCTGATTTCAGGTGCTTAAAGCCTGAACAGCAGCATCTGCTTCTGTGAACCTCCAGAAGAAAGCAGCAAAACAGTCTCTTCCCCCCCACCCCAACAGCAGGCACCATGTTCTGTCACTGAGAGGTTCTGGGCACCCAATGGATGGATCCTTGGACACTCTGGCTGCTGTGAATGTGAAAAAGAAACCAAGAGCTGGGATGCACTTGGCCAGATTGAGCGCACCCGGGGGTAACAAGAGCTTTTTACTCAATATTTTCTTCAGCAGGTTGCAGCTTGCACAGGCACCGCTGCTCAGCTGGACTTGTAGGGTAGTGGGGGGATGTGGACAACCAGTTCAGGCTTGCCCTGAGTCGCCCCAGCATGGCTGCAGGCCTTGGAGGCTACAGCGCCAATGCACCAGGCTAAACTTCCAGTAAGGGTCCTACTGGGCTCAAACCAAGTTCAAGTTCCAGTTCCTCTGCTGCTTATCTTGCCTTTTGAAATAAATAAAATAAGCAAGTGAGGCAGCATTTGGGGATCCAAAATTGTATTTTCTTCCCTTCTTTCCCCAATTTCTGTGCCAAATACAGGACCCCCTCCACCTATCATCTACTGGGAAGATAAAGCAGGAGAGAAATGCATTAAACAGCAATAGCTCATCTCCAGATGTCTAAGACCCCATGTGGAGCTGCAGGGTAAAGAGGTGACACAGGGTGGTTCCATAGCCCAGATACCTGTGCACAGATGGCTGGAGGGCAGAGGGAGACAGAGCAGACAGTGAGTAAACTCCCAGCTTGGCCCTGTGCTAAGCTTTCTGTCTCTCATTCTGTACCCACCGAAAGGCTCACTGTGGGAGCGGAGAAGCTCATCTAAAGGTATAAGATTGGCCCATGATTCTTTGGTCTCTTTTATTTTATTTATTTTTTAAGTTAACTTATTTAAAGGAAATGCATCACATAGTGGTCATAACTGATCATAATATGTTTGTTTCAGGATGACAGTAAGCGAAGTTATTAATAAATTGAGAAAATAGAAAAACTAAAACATATAATAAAATAATAATAATATGAAAAAAAGAAAGAAAAGTTCATTAGTAAGAACATTTATGAAAATTATTGTATCTCCAGTAAAGCCATTATTACATTCGAAATTTAATTGATTAAGTGGATTGTTGGGCTTGTTACTTTGACCCCCACATACAGCAGTGATACCTTGTGGCATTGCTCCGCTATGCACAGGCACATTAAAATGGGGAAAAGTTTACATATGCAAACAAGTTCTTCTATAATAGTGATATGACACACAAATTTTATACTGCAGTAGGGCCTTACACCCTGAACACTTGGTATAATGTCTTGGCTTAGACATCAGTAAATCGGACATTGACCATTCAACCCTGAACCATAGACATCATATGCAGAACAATCAAAGTTTTCTATACTATCACCAGGAATTTTAATAAAAGCTACCAAGTAAGGCCCTACTACTGCCATGGCAATGACTTACTCCAAAGAGAGTTCTTATGACACTCTGATGACATTAACAGTAACAGTCTGCTTCACAGGACAGGATTCTCTGCATTGCTACCTAAGGGTGAGATAAAACCAGAAGACACTACACATCACCGGACTTCTACATAGGATCTGTACAGAAACCAGGACCTATAACCACAGAAACCTGACAGGAACAACCTTGATGGTGAAGAGCTCTTACCGGGACCACCGACAATGACTAAGGGGTTGAACAACCTAGTATTCCTAGAGCCTGGAGTCAGTATTATGCCAAGATGCTTTATGGGTAAGGTCTCCCTATTTATAGGCCAAAGGTTTTTTCTTTCCATTTCTTCCATATGTTGCTGTGTCTATGCAGACAACAACTTCCACAAACACACACAAACACATCTTTTTTAGTGTATTATTGTATCTCCTAGCTTTTAAAAAAAAAGGATAAAGGAGCTTACTAAATTCTCTTCTGTTTTATTTTTGCAAGGTTTGATGAGAAAAGTGTTGACTTACAAGTGGTGCTCAATGCCTTGCTGGAGGTTTCTGGCCATGTTTCTTTGAGTGCTAAGGTCTGAGGATAGAAGCAGCCAGCTCGTCCCCTGGACACCAGGTATGCCAGGTCCTCCAGATCTGCACTAGGCTGTGCTGGGTTAACTACACAACTGTTCACTCTTGACAACCCCTTCATTTCATTGGTTCTGAGGAACTTGAGTCTTGCTATGGGATGATTGCACCTCAGTCATTATGAATTATTTATTATTAAAGGGGACATAATCCTTACTTGGTATGTTACATATACTTGCACATTGGTTGTTGGTCTGGAATTTTTTTTTGAATTTTGACAGTAATTCCACTTTTACATGTGCTGTATGTTTTGTTCAGAGTTTGACAAAGATGTGGAATAAGGGGGAATAAACCTCTCCTTTTTGCTTTTCTTACGAATAATTTTAATGGCATGAATTCCTTCTTGCACATAGTGCTGCAGTGAGCGTAGGTGAACATGCATCTTTTCAAATTAATATTTTTGTGTATTTGGTTAGATACCTTGGAGCAAATTTACTGGAATATGCAGTAGATCTAGGTTTTGTATTTTGGGAGCTGATGTATACTTACACACATACATAAATCACACTAATTTCAAATATATACAGAAAGTAGCTGAAAATTAAACACCTGTAAATATTACAAGCTTGGAAATGGTGATAAATATGACTGGATATATTTTTTTTGCCTAAATAATTTTCTCTACTAATTTTCCAACTTCCATAATATTTATGTAAAATACTCTAAACTTCAATCTGGAAAGATAAGTAAGCTTTGGGGATACTTGCTTTTCAAGTACTTGAACCCAATCTGGGTTTAATCCATGGCACCCCACTTATTTCACTGAGCACCCCCAAGATTGGTCCGTGACAAAGCTAAGAGTAAGCATGAACACTGCTGGTTTTGCTTCCAAATCCAATGAAAAACAAAACAAAAATTTCTCTAAATAGTATGCTATAACATTTTGTCATACTAAAGATGGAACGTTTCTCTGAACTATTTTTCACTTTTCTTTTTCATATCATATCTTCTGGGATTAATGCTCAAATATGTAAATGCTCCTTTAAGCTTCTTAACTTAAAAAATAAAATAGGATCTATAAATTCTATACTGATTCTAAGTAAATACTGATAATTTAGGACAGATATTTTTATGATTTTTGTTTTTTTAAAAAATCTCTACAGTGGTGTGTTTAAAAGAATTTGTTTTGCATCGACTGTTAAAACAGCTGAGTGAGAAATACTGTGATGTAACTTAGAGGTGAAGAATTCTATCTAAGCACATTACTCTACTCAGATGATGTATTAAGAGATACAGGCACCAGAGTAGTTACTGGTCCTTGATAGTCTTCCACCCAACTTTAAAAAATACTTTAAAATTACTTTAATGTTTCTGATATGCTTTTGTATAGAAGCAGATTCTGCATATGAATAGACACAATGTTCTGGATAATACTGAAGTCAACTGGCATAGTTTGACTTATTTAAATGGGTTCTTTACCTGAGAAAATCCTTTGGACTCTTCTAAAAAGTAATAATGTAGATTACTGTATATATTTTATAAAACCACAATTGACATGCTCTTGAAACACTTAAAAGGAAGCTTATAAATTCTATTGGACTCTAACTACTTAGGTAACTATCACCATTTCCCTTAAGCTAAATGTATGTTCTAATTTATATGCTAGGGATTGGAAAAAGATGAAACAATAGCTTGAGTCTTGGCACATCAATTAATATGAATAAATTATATCTTAATGCTAATTTTAGTAGGATGTGCACTTAACCTAAAATAGAAGGCTAGTAATTTATATCTAAAGCCTTCAGTAGTGTGTGCTACAAAGAGTCACATTATGCCATAATAATCTACTTGGTATTTGAAGTTTCAGATCAAGTTAGACAGTTTCATCTTTTCAGGGATCATAAATGGGTCAGAGTTTCAGATTTTTTTTTCATTTTCAGACATTTACTAATTATAACTGATAGACACATTCAAATATTCTATAACTGAAAAGGCAGAAAGTAAGTTTTCTGTTTTGGCTTATTATTAAATGTGTCAAATGTTAAAATAAATTGGTTTAAACAGTAATCATAGAATTGTTCAATTTTATGTTTCCTTAGCTAACTTCATACCATGATTTTAGTTTTTGGTCATTTCCCACAGTAGTGAAGGATCAGTCCTGACTGTGCCTGGGATGGAAGCAGTGTTGGCGAGTTCTATAAATCTGATAATAACTTCTCAGTCCCTGACTACATATCATGAGATCATTTAATTAAGCAATAAAAATCTATTGGCATATGTTTGAAGTGTACATGGATATTCTTTGTTTTGAAATGAATAGCAAACAAGTAACTTAAAATGCTACTATGTGAGCCATTAGAATAGTTAGGGCATGTAAGAAGCATTCTAAATTACAAAGATCACATTCATTGCATGTCATCAATGTCCTTGTAGTCATTTTTTGTTAGTTACAATCCTTCACGAACAGTACAAAGATTTATGGTTTCTTTACCATTGATCGAAGGAAAAACCACTATAGTGTGATAAGGAAAACTAGTGTTCTTTCAGTGAACTAATGGTAGCCAATTCCTGCAAAATAACAATGACCAACTCTCCTTAACCTTAGCCCAGAGGGAATCTGTTTCACTCACAGACATTGAGTAAATAAAGAAACCTGAATATGCTGTCAGAGTGAAGTATACTGTCTTTTTTCTACAAGCTCTTTAGAAGACAGCTAAATCTGCATATACAATGGTCTCTCCAGTGACTGGATATATAAGATTCCTTGGACTTCCACTAAGTGCACTGAGCACAACTGTTAGGTTGTTCTTTGTGTATTGATAGAATTATTTACGAGCCTCTCCCTGACTTCAATTAGGTAATATGTCTAATGTAGTTCTGATACATTTCTGCTTTGAGTTTTCTTTTTATAACACTATGATTTATTAAGTTGTTCATAATATAGTTATTTCAGGCAGTCAATATTCAAAGAAAATCTCTCTGGCCAGTGTGTCTCCCTGATTTTCTACTCACCATCTTATTCTGTACCCTTGTAGGCAAAAACAGGTTTATTTCATATAGTTTGCCTTGAGTGTGCCTGTTCTTATTTGCTTTGAGTCTCTTGATTTCTAATCCAGAACCACGTAACTTTTGATACTGATACAATAACCTTCATACTTTCCTTCAAAGGACCCAGATATTTGTGTTCCTGATAATAGTTTTAACAAGTCCTTTATTAAATAAAATAAGCGAAGTTTACTTCACATTAAAATTTCTACATTTTTTTCTTATTTTGGTTTTTGAGTCACACATGGTGGTGCTCAAAATTTACTCCTGATTGTGTGCTCAGGAATCATTTCCTGAAGGGCTCAGGGAACCATATATGACATCAGGGATTAAACCTAAATTGGCCTTGTGAAAGGCAAAATAAATGCCTTACCCTCTGTACTCTGGCTTTCTTAATCTCTTCATCTACGGTCACCTCCTGGTGTTCTTCAGACTTTGTTCCTGCCACACCTAGTTAATTAGACCAGCAGTCAGCAAAAACAGTATGCTGCTAAATAATAACCAGTAGGCCAACTTTTACTCCTACTTTGGGAGTGTTTGAGAATAAGTTGCACAGACTATCCCATGTCCTCTGTGGCATGGGCAGCTTGGTAAGTGATATTTCTGTCAGTAACACAAACTGTCATCCTGTATTTATCTTTTCTATATTTTTAACTTGGATTATGAAGCATAATGTCCCTATATACCTTTTTGATTGTTTTTCAAACTGTACTCAATCTTTTTTTGATAGCTTTGGTAAACCCGGTCCTGTGGGACAGAGATCCATAGTTGTGTAGCTATAGAACTAAAGGCTTATTTGGGGGAATTTTGGGAGGAAGCAAGAGGTTCTCCCTCTTGCTAAATAGTCTAAATCTTTCCACTGTCAGCTGTGCTTACATTCCCCTCAGCTCAATTACCCCCGTCTATCTCAAGTGAAAACAAAAAGGAAGATAAATAATCTTAGTTTTATAAAGAAATATAATACTGTAATGCATAATGCACTTTTAATAGGGAAGGCAGTCAAAGGTACAACTTTGTTTATTTTAGAGTTCTTTGATATCTGACTGTTTGCTAAGGACTATTCTTCAGGTTAAACTATTAGATTTGAGAAGTCCAAACTTCTATTTCTTCCTAAAATGTAAAGATGTGGAGAAGAAAAGTCAGACAGTATTAATAGCATAGGCATTAAGATACCTTTTGCCAATGAATTCCAAGTAATAAGAAAATATGAATTTTGACAAGAAATACATACAAAGTGATTTTTAGCTTTGTGGATCAAAATTCAAAATAGAAATACTTTTAAATGAAAAGTAAACTTAATAGACATATTGTTCAACCATATAATATAACTTTAATTCTTTAGGCTATCAGGCAATAATAAAATATTACAATTTAAGATCAAACTAATATTTGAGAGGATCAGACAGTAAAATATAAAATTAAGCTGGATAAATGTTTCATAAGAGTTGAATAGCATAAGATCAATGCTATTTTAGGATGCCCTTTAGAAATACAAACGGGATAAAACAGCAATTTTGGTTGGCAGGAAAATCAACTTCTCTCACTCTAATATAACTGAGCAGAGGATTTCTCTCAAAGCTTTTAATCCACTCCAGCAGTCAATCTTCTTATACAGAAAAATGTCCTATTATTTAGACATTCTAGGTAAAATTCTAGTTATTTCATTGAAGAAAAAAAAATAAGAGCAAGTTTATATATGTAAATCCTTTCTATTCCTTGTGAGAAGAGTTTACTTTTGGCAAAGTCCTTTACAAAACAAAAAATAGTCATGCATTTATAGGTGGCTTCTAATTAGAGTATATAAATACTTTTTCTTTAGTTTAAGAAATGTAGTTTAATGTATTTACTGTCTCTGTGTGGGGAGTTGAGACTGTTCTCTTGCCTTTCTTTAACTCAGGTAAAACTTAGTGGTAGGACCCCTGAGTGATATATAGAAAATAAAGCAAGTTGCTTTGCATACAACTGATTTGGATTTAATCCCTCACACAGTTTAGTTTCCTGAGTAACACTACATTTGAGCACTAAAAACAAATCCAGAAATAATCCCTGAGTACCACTGGATGTGGTCTGCAAACAAATACACAATGGCAATGAAAACCTTAGTAGTAAAATATTTTTAATTAGGTTATGTGTCTGTACAACCTCATAAGTCACTATTTCTAGGTTATATTTCTAGAAAGCAAAATAAAACGTTAAATTTTCCACTTTTGTCTCCCTTTCTTCTGTTGCCTTTTCACTTCATTCATTCCATCTTCTCCAATCCCTCCTCAATGTCTGACCTCAGAGAAAATAGTCATTCGGTTGCATGTAATTAACCTACTTGATGTATTGGATTGAATTTTAAAGTGGCTACAACTATAGCTGAGTTTGCTACACAAGAGATAGGTCATTGAGTTTACTTTTGTGGTGTAATTTTAGCTGGATTATGTTTTGAAATTGTTCCTATTGATCTTATGCTAGTCCCAAGGTGATCGCCAAAAGTTATCTACTTCTATAACTTTCTAGGTAAACAGAAATTGTAAAACATCTGTTTCACCATATGTTGTAAATAAACTGAGTTTAAAACAAACTATCTTTTTGAAATAAATTTTATTTCTAATTAAGTAGTAAATGTGTTAATTTTTTTTCATGAGGCTTTTTCCCCTACTTATTTATCTCTACTTAGCCTTTCTTAAAATTCATACTTTATAATATTTTACTTTTTTAAAGTTTATATGTGGGTCTCAGTATATGTATGTTAATTTATCAATAGTAAAATATAATAAAATTTCCATTAAAATTTTTTTAGAAGTAGTGCCTAGGTCAAATATACCATCTGTCCTTTATGTGCTATATACTCAGGACCCAGGAAAATAGAGTTATTGTTCCCAGAAAGTGAAGATGAAAAGGATATAGTTTTGTTTCATTCATACATTTAGAATGTTCCTTTTTGATTTCTGTATTTTTATGATAAAATTGATTCTCCTTTCATATCTCTTTGAAGGTCTGTGATTATATACTCATCATTATAGTTGTTCAGAAAAATGCCATAGCAAATTTAAGAAGTTATTTTAAACAATTTTTTTGCATGAATTCCTCAAATTTTGTTTCTTTTTTTCTTTGGAGTAGGTGGACATACTTGGTGTTGGTCAGGGAATACTCTTGGCTCTGTTCAAGATCTCTCTGGCAGTGTTCTGTACCAAATGTAGTCTAAACCAGCGGTCGGCAAGACGCGACTCACGAGCCACATGCAACTCTACACTTTTTAATGCGGCTCTTCTGTGTGCCGGGCGGCCACTCCAGGAGTCCCTACTCTGCTCCTAGCGTCTGTCAGTGCACGCTCTGTGTGGCTCTCAAAATAAATTTCAATCATGGTTTTGGCGAGATTTGGATCAGTTGAAAAAAAAAGGTTGCCTACCACAGGTCTAAACCAATAGTATCTCTCAGGCTCCTCCTCAGTCCTTTCTTACTTACCCTTATGTTTTGACTTGATCAACTCCTTTCTTTTTCCTTTTTCATTTTGTAAAAATTGTGAACAATTTTTAAAATTCTTAAATTTAGAAGAAGTTTTTGTTTTTTTGTAATAATATATTTATTTAAGCACCATGATTACAAATATGTTTGTAGTTGGGTTTCAGTTATAAAAAAAAATACCCCACGTCACCAGTGCAACCTTTCAAATGTAGTTATTTTTTTATTTTGTTGTTTTGTTTTTGTTTTTGGATCACACCCGGTGACATTCAGGATTTACTCCTGGGTATGCGCTCAGAAATCGCCCCTGTCTTGGGGGACCATATGGAACACCAAGGATCAAACTGCAGTCCGTTCTAGGTTATCGCAAGCAAGGCAAACACTATAACGACAGCGCCACCGCTCCAGCTCCCTAAATGTAGTTATTTTTGGGAAAAAAATTGGGGAGTCATATTCTGAGCTTACTTAAGAGATCATATAAGGGTCTAAACTCATGTCAAACTCATGTCAGTGCTTAGAATGCTTGCACTTTGCTGTTTACACTATCTTTCCAGCACCTACTTTTATAAAATTTTATTTCCACTCAAAATATTTTTCTCAATACCAGAAAGATAGTTCAAAGGATATGATGTATGTATACGATATAAGGGATAAGATTGCATGTAGCTGTCATGGGGTTGATTTTTAGCACAGCATATTATCCTCTGAGCATTTCCAGGAGTGACTCATTAAGAGAGTTAGAAGTGATCCAGGATCAAGATTGGGTATAGCTCAAAAGCAATAATTTTTTTTGCTTAAATATTTTTATACATGATTCTTTTGCCTTGTCTCAAATGAAGTACACTTGTATAAATTTAATTAGGGTTGTTTAATCAAGATAATGTTGGCTGACTTGAGCATGATGATATTGATGCAGTTGGATATTTATGCAATATTATTTGGGAAAGTAATGGAGAATAAAGTTTCAGAGTCTCTCAGTAACATAATTATTAGTATGCATTGGTTCTGCATTTGCTTTTTAGAAACACATATATTCTGCTCCTATTTCACAGGTACACATTTCTGAACAACTTAAAAATTATTATTATTACTATTATCATTATTATTTTGTTGTGTGGACACACTCAGCAGTGCTTAGGGTTTACTCCTGGCTCTGAGATCAAGAATCACTCATAGGGAGTTTAGGTGGCCATATGTGATTTCAGAAATTCAAACAGGGTCCATACCATGAAAACAAGTGCACTAATGCACTGACCTGTCTTCTCATAAAATTTTAGACAAGCTATTTACTTTCAGAGTTTACCAGATCTTTTATTGCCTCAGATTTTGATCTTTCTGAGTGTGCTTATTTTGTTTATCTCTTATTATAAATTTTCTTCTAACTCCTGATGATTTGTGCTTATATGAAGATCTGAAAATTTGGTTGTCAACATTTGGAAGGAAGTTGATTTGAGGTATATGAAATGAACTTATTAATTATTATTTCATACTCTAGGGTAACAGAGGGAATAGTCATCTTTTTTGGTGAGGAATTTTAATATCTGTATTTGTTGGTTTTCCTTATGAGTTTCATGTCTTCCAAAAATAAAGAATGAGTTAGGGTCAAGTCATGAGTGTTTTCATCATTTCTTTTACCTATGTTTCTTTTTTGTTTAACTGACACCTTATCCTAGCTCTGAAGTCTGGCAAATATTCACATCATTAGTAGTTTGCTTTGTATATTCTTCATGGAGGAAATATTTCAAGACCTATTATTATAGAAGTACAGTTGTGTGTGATACAAATAGAAGAATTTTAAAATTCAAGGGATTCTTATTCACAGTTTGAATTTTCATTTCATTGGGTATCTCTACTTAGATCATTTCTGTGTCAGTAACAGTAGATTCTACTGTATATCCAAAGGCTGCATTACAAAAATTTGGAATACAGATGTATTGGCTTATTTCCCTTGAGACTGGATAGAATCTATCTCTATCTTACCAATGATATGCATGCTCACATGTCTGATATTTTTAAGCTGCCTGATTTAAAATGACTAACACTATTAGATAGATTAAAGCTTTCTGCTATGTGGGTTTTCTTTAATAGAATCTTTAAACACCATGATTACAAGTATGATTGTACTTGGGTTTTAGTCGTAAACAGAACAGCCCCATTCACAATAGTACCCCCATATTATTATTTTGAATATGAATAGGATGACAGGGATGCCTGTGGTGATGTTGTACAAGGGAGAAAGATGAGGATGAAAGCCTAACAGGATACAGGAGGAATGGGATGTTGAAATTGTGCTGTAGGGAACTGCCATAGAAATTCTGGACTGTCTAGTCAATTCCTTTTTCCTAAGATAGAAATAAAATTTAATCTATGCCTGGAAATATTTCATTTTACACATTGAAAATATAAATTTTCTTTCAATTGTGCCTATTCTCCATTTCTTGAGATTTTACAGATAATTCGGCCATCCTTGCTCACAGCTGCAAGTAACTTTGCAAACTTTGTAGCATTTCTGCTCTGGTTTTCTGCCAGTTACCAGAAATGTCTTGTTAGAAGAAAATATGCTTCTTTTAAATAATAATTCTTTCTTGGTTTATTTCTTCTGTGTGTTAAACTTTAAAGCTGCCTGTGAATATAATCCTACTTCTCCTCTGATCTTTTATGTCCTTCTGTACATATACAGAAGTAAACTATTTAGAATTCTCTGTTTCTGAGATTTTCTTTAAAATTTACTATTTGTTCTTACATCTGACTCATAATTAATTTCTTATCTCACCTATCATAAAGTGCCAATAGAAGAACCTAGGCTTTCTGCTCACAGAACATGTGCACTGGCGCTTTGAGCATCAGTCCAGTTATAGGAAATTATTTCTCGAAGCATAGAGCTAAAGAAAATGAAATTTGAATGTCGAGATTCCAAGATAACCTGATAGTGAAAATCAACCAGCATTTTCTATCTTCCTCCTGAAATCCAACCTGCAACAACAAAGAAATGAAAAATTGAAGTCAGCCTCCATTTGAGACTGAGAGCAAAGAAAATGATCTACAGGAAGTAGAAAGGAAATGAAAGGGCTGACAGGAGGTTAGGGTAGACTAAAGAAATAGGGTGAGACAAGAGAAACTAAATAATAATAATAATAATAATAATAATAATAATAATAATAATAATAATAACCAGATTGTTTCTAAATGTTTACAATAATATTCCTGAAAGTGAGGACAAGAGGCAGAATAACTGCTGTATATAGTTGGTAATAGGTCTAAGAACTAGAATGAGTCACTGTCCAGGAAAAATTCTCTTCTGCATCATGGCTTGATTGATGCTCACTCCACAACTGCACATATAGTCTCATTCATAGGAAGAAGGCCTGTGGCAGTAGAAAGGAAGAAAGCATTTAGGGTAAGAAAAGTAAAGTAGAAAGCACTGCCTCCCTCTCCAATAACATACCAGACACTTCCACATGATAACCACACCTTGTGAACTAGCTAATTATTTCATGAAAAGCCAGCTTTCTCTCTGCTGTGTAATACACAAAGATCCAATAAAGTGTTGTGTTAAGAAAAGGTGCTAAAAGATCAGAGTATAGCGGGAAGGTGGAGAAGGAGAGCAGATTAACTTCTTTACAGGGTCTTTGGCTATTCAAAGCATGAACTGCTTGGTTAGACTTCTTTCAGAAGAATGAAAATACAGCTTATACATTTTATTATAAAAAGAAAGATCTCCAAAGGAAAGGGATGGAAATCAGAAAATCAAAGATAACATACAGAGAAAAACTAGAAAAAAAGAGGGAGAGGAATTTGGCATTCTGTATTCAAAACTGCCAGCTCAGTGACAGAGCAAGTACGTAGAACTTGTATTCTTCCAGCTGCTCTTTGCAGATTCCATCTCAACTCACTTGAGCATGGCCTGAGGCCCTTTAACCTGGACGTATATACTGAAATGGCCCAGCATACCGATTCCTGATAGCAAATGCAGCCCTCCATGCTGTCTTCTACATTTCGCTTGCCTCCTCTGTACTTGGCTTGACAGAATTTACCCAGCTCATCGTACCTGTTTTTCATCCTGACTCAGGAAGGAAATGAAGTGCCATTAACCCTAATTTCAATGTGGCTTCCAAAATATGTCCTTCATGAGAATGGGCACCTCCCATACCCTTTGGGGAGGGTAAAATTGAAATCACAATGCCTCACACAATGCCACAGGCAGGATTCAATGTAAATCATACTCAGAGGCTGTAGGTTCAGGATCAAGTTGCCTGCTTAGTCAGATAAAGGTGCTTTTTCAGGTCCAAGACTTAGCATCTTCTCATAGCACAGAAGTCCGGGAAGCCCTTTGAAATGGCTTTGTACGAGTCAATTTCTTTCCTGCCGGCTTAGAACATAGTCACTGTCCAGAATGCACTTACTAGGGAATTTCTGTCTATGGACTTTGGGACATACAGATACTCCGATAGAGCCTAGTTTGGGACACACTAGGGTTTCTGGCAGCCTATGCCCTGTCTAGCCTGTCCCTGAACAACTGCATTGGGAATTTCTTTCCTTCATCATTGCCACCAAACCATCACTTCTGTTTGATTTCTTGCTTCTTCGGCTGTGTACTAGATTCTGTCCTCTGATAATGTAATTTCAAAAGTCCTTTTCTTGCAATATCGATGAGGAAAAGCACACTGTTTAAGTATCTGTAAATTTTCTGCAGACACTTTGGTTTTCTTCTATACCTCAAACATGTCCTGGGGAAATTCATTGGCACATCTGAGAGTAACGTGAATGGTGTGTGTGTGTGTGTGTGTGTGTGTGTGTGTGTGTGTGTGTGTGTGTGTGTATGTGTGTGTATAGAGCAGTGCTTCTTAATTATTTTCTGCCATGCCCCCCTAGGAAGAAGAAAACATTGTTCGTGCCCCCCCCCCCCCCCCCGCGCGACTGCAAATAGTATCTTTATTTAAAAAATAAACTTTAGGAGCCAGAGAGAAAACATGGAGGTAAGGTGTTTGCCTTGCATACAGAAGAATGGTGGTTCAAATCCCGGCATCCCATATGGTCCCCTGAGCCTGCCAGGAGCGATTTCTGAGCGTAGAGCCAGGAGTAATCCCTGAGCACTGCCGGGTGTGACCCTAGAACAAAACAAAACAAAACAAAACAACAACAAAAAAAAAACTTCAACCTTCGAAACAAAAATATATAAAATAATTTGAGCTGATTTTTTCATCAGAGATAATGTCTGGATTAACGACTACAATGAGCTCGTTTTGCAATGCATAGCTTTTCAAAGCAGGGTTTGAAGCAGGACACAGCAACTCTCAGCTCCACAGACATCCAGAGACATAAACACGGGGCTTAGCTTGTTATGACAGTGATTGCCAAGATCAAACGCTCCCCCCTTTACGGAGCCTCGCCCCCCCCGGGAGGCGCGCCCCACTATTTGAGAAGCACTGGGGGGGGAAGGGGAGAGAGAGAGAGAGAGAGAGAGAGAGAGAGAGAGAGAGAGAGAGAGAGAGAGAGAGAGAGAGAGAGAGAGAGAGAGAGAGGCAAGTCATGGATGGTGGATTTGCCACAGTTGTGTCCTGCTTACGATCTGAACATCTGAAGTTGCTTTGGACTGAATTGCCTTGAAGGAATTGGAAATGACAGTGTGAAGTAGTGTGTCAATCTAAATTATTAGTGAATATTTGAAATCTTTGAGTTATTATTTTGTCATAAAAAATAAGACCTAGGAACTTCTACTTATCTAAATTAGCTACTGAGCAAATTCCTTTTATTTAAAATTGTTTCATTTGAAGCTAGAGCAATAGTATAGGAGGTAGGGTATTTTCCTTGCCCAAGGTTGACTCAGATGATCACCCCAAATTGTCCCCAGAGTACTACCAGGAATGATTTCTGAGTGCAGAGTCAGGAGAAACCATTGAGCATAACTGGGTATTATTGGGTATGACCCAAAAATGAACAAAAAATTGGTTCAATGAAGTTTAAGTAAAACTTACCTTTTCACTTGCAGTTTCCTTGAAGATTCTGAGATGGGCTTTTGGAAAGTACTTCTTAGCCTCTGTTTCTACTTGAGTTTCTTCTTAGATATATTTATCATCTCATTCAATTAGAAAACACTGATTCCCACTTGAAGCCCTTTCTAATTTGTCTACCCTTACAGTGCCCCACTTAAAACCTTCAAGTGCAATCTATTGATTTATGTGTTTTCTTATCACCTTACATAAACGAGTCAAATAAAGCTTATTGAATCATCTTACAATACCACAATTAAACCATTATTGGTGGAATGAGGGCACTGTATTTAGTGTTCCAAATACAATTACTTTAAGTAAAAAATCATTAGAATCAGGAAGAATGTGAAAAAAAGGAACAACAACATTTATTTAGTTTGGGTTTGAGATGTGCATTCAGTTCTTTAAAGAGACAATAAGGATAGTTAAATAATCAGCATTGATCTCCTGCCCCCTTCCATTTTCTTCTCTGCCAAGCTTTTCTCTCTGGTCAGAACTTTGGTGCTTTCTCCATTTCTGTTTATAAACCATGGAGAATAACAGAGCATGTTGTTTCTCTTGGACTATCCTTGTGGTCTTTCTCCCTAATTCATCTATCTCCATTTATCTTCAAGTCCTGGTCATCACACCTTGTTTTTTTATATTGGTTCACTTTTATTAGTATTCCAACAAGCAGAGGGAGTATGAAAACTCAGGCTTTAAGTATATCTGTCCTCAGGTTTTGTTTTCATGAAGATAAGGAAGCTTATTAGATTCCCCCATTTAGCAATCTCTGATTTGATTTGGATTTTTTAAAAAAGTAAAAGTGGATCTATACCTGGATATTATAGAATTTTTGTTCAAGTCTGGGGGAGGCAGAATAAAGATCTCAGTCTCAATTTAACTGATTAGTTGGCTATGAGGACTACCTCTCGAAAAGTGTGTACTTATCTTTACATCACTGGCTTATAGAAAAATTTTGAGAAGTATGAAGAACATTGAAATTCTCCATAAATGTTTCTTTTGGGGGGGGGTCACACCTGGTAGTGCTCAGGGGTTAACCTCCTGGCTCTGTGCTCAGGTATTGTTTCTGGCAGTCTCTGGGGACCATAAGGAATGCTAGAAATAAAACCTAGGTAGGAAAACGCCCTACTGCTGTGCTATTTCTCCGGCCTCTCCATAAATGTTTCCCCCAAATAAAGATATTATCTATAATTATGCATACTTCATGTTCAGCAATTTGAGATAAATTTAGCTTATGTTGGAAAATACTAATTGTTAGGGTCTGGAGCCGAAAAATGAGACCACATAATTGAAATAAAGCAAGGCTTTATAGTTTATTGGGTCTACCAACAAGCTACAAACATCATGACCAATCAGGGCCAACTCCCGCAAAAGGTGACCCCACTCAGGGTTCACAAACCAGATTATATAGGGCAATAAGCAGAAAGTCTTGGCCTTTAATGTTATTGGCTGTTTCTAGGATGTTTTCTAAGGTGTTCTATCATGTCTTTTTATGGCTAGAAGTCTAGGGTGGTATATTGTGGTTTATATTCGGTCTGTCCTTATTGCTGGGATAGAATAGAAACTTAACATTGGTTTGACAAAATGAGTCCCTTCTGCTCTAGGCATCATGCTAATATCTGAAGCTCTTACAGTGTGACATTTGAAAGTTTTCAGAAGTTGTCCGAGTCATTAGAATCCTTCAAGTTTGTGAAGTAATGTTCTTTATTTCCTTGTTAATTCTTTACATATCCGGAATGAGAAGTTCTTTTCAAAATAATAAAGTCTTGACAACATGTTAATGACTCAGCAAAATAGAATTTTGGGTGCTCAGTGAAAATTTATATTAGCATCTGCTAATATATAAATTTAGCTTTTTCTCTAAAGTATGCTTGCATGTCACTGTACCATTTTCAATTTCATTGTGGTGGCAAATTTTAAATTAAGTGCATTCATATTATAAGAAACTTAATCAAAATACCAAGCTACTTTTCATTTTACAACAGCAATTTCACTACTATTCAAGAAGAAGTAAAGTTATTCTCTGTATAATTGTCTAAGAACTTTAATTTTTTAAGTGTTTGGTTGACTCAACTGTGTATCTAAATAATTGAGAAAAATCTGCTCAAAGAATCAATTAACTTCTTTATTCTTCAATGTATAGATAGAATTCTTCATTGGTCATTTGAAAAATTATTATTGAGAACACAATTTATGCACTAGGCGCCTTATGTTCTAAGTTTCAGCCTATAATGAAAAAACTTTAACTTCGGTTCAGAATTGATTCTCTGGGATCTCTGGGACACAGTTTCCATTCAGGCTTTGTTATGTAGCTCCAATGTGGGGATACTTCCTAAAATATTGTCTCATTCAGAAAATGAGGCAAATATGCTTTACAACATAAAAGTCAGAAATTGGATTTCAGCCATCCTCCATGTTTGTTTGTTTGGTTCAATAGAGGCAGTTTATGAAGGCTTGACTTCTAAGAGCTGTGTGTCAGTTGCATTCACAGAAATGGGAATATTTTGATAGAATAGAGGCAAATATATTATGGAAAGAAGTCCATATCCCTATAATTATATCTTTAATAAATTATTATTGCTTCATCTACCTATTTTGAAATTTAAATATGACTTCCAATAAAACTACCCTTCTTGATAAAACAGAACCTCTGTTATTTAAGAGGAAATGCAGTAATGTATTGCCAAACATCTTTAAATTTAGATTGGTAACCTGAGTGTGAACCTTTTTTTTTGTGGGAAGGGGCACATGATGGTGCTCAGGGGTTACTTCTGGCTTTGCATTCAGAAATCGATCCTGACTCGTGGAACCATATAGGAAGCTGGTTTATTGAATCACAGCCATTCTAGGTTAGCACATAAAAGGCAAGCACCCTACCACTTGTGCCACTGTTCCAGCCCCTGAATGTGAACTTTTAAGTTTATATCTAGTACCATGCTTATTCAGCAACAAAAATAGTAACAGGAGCAAGACAGTCACAACAAAACCCATGAAAATTAATGGAAATTATACATTATTTAGATGACATTTTTCAGTGAACTATATTATTTATTTAATTCATGATATTTTTTAAGGCAGGCAAAATGGAGAGATTGTAGAAAGGTTACTGCCCATGCCTAGCATTTGATTAATCCTGGTTCACTCTCCAGCACCTCATGCTCCCCTATGCATCACTATAAAATGGCCCTGGCAGTCATCACAGTAATTCTGGGCCTGTTGATGCTGAGCAGCACAGAATTTGGCCTAAGCATTGTGCTGCTAACCCAGTGGGCCAATAATCTCCAGGTAGGGACCAGTGGCTTCCTGAGATTAGGAGGCCCCCAAAAACTTATAGTTGTGACAAATTATTCATAGTTTCATCAGGGTTATTTTTTTATATTGGTCAAGTTAATGGATTTGACCCTTCCTTGTAAAGCTATTGGGATGGGTATCACTACTGTAGAAGAAAATGAAAAATCTCAATGCATATATGAAATACAGATTTGAATATCCACTCATGATAATATCATTCTAAGTTAAAATGAGTTTTAGTTCCTCAAAATGTATGGCTTTGACCTTCTCCAGAGTTCCTTTTATCTTAAATGAAAGAATATAAGACAGTTTTTGCATTCAAGATTTTGTCTTAGACATATTTAACTTTGGATTGAAGTCCAAACAGCTAAGATGACTGAATGTTAATTATATCTACAGTTCTAGGTTGTATAGATATTAATATCATTAATAAAATGTGATTAATTTAATATTTCATTAGTAATCTTTTAAATTATTAATTTATGCAGAATTATTGAGACATATGGAAACAATAACACAATATTATTAAGTATAAAATAATTTACATTTTATTCATTGTCAGTACAATATTTTATAATTTTGGAATTGAAGTGCTTTGACAGTAACCATATGTTGGCATTCAGTCATATATTTAAAGTTTACCATTTCAACACAAGTTGTGATAAGTTATATGATTTGAAGACAAAATAGTGATGTTAATTAATAATGCTAACTTTAAATTGTTTGTGAAGAAATTGCCCCTGGTTTGGGGGACCATATGGCATCAGGGGATCGAACTGTGGTCCATCCTAGGTTATCACATACAAAGCAAACATCACCGCTCTGGTCCCTGCCATTCTCTTTTTGACTGACTTCATTCAGCATCAAATCATCCACTTCTATCTATGTAGTCACTAATCACATAATTTTAATTTTTATAGCCATGCAATATTTCATTTTGTTTACATACCAATGTTTTCTTGTTCAGTCATTTGTTCTTAGGCAACTAGGTTGTTTCCAGATATTAATAGTTGTAAGTAATATACAAAAAAGGAGAGCAAACATCTGTGTGAAATCTTGTTTTGGGGCCTTAAAGCCGATACTAAAAAAGTGAAATGTCTGGGTAATATAAAAGCTCAATTCTTAACTTTTTGAGATGCCATGTTGTTTTCCAAATATGTTGAACGAGTCAATAATCCCTCCAGCATAGGACGGTTTGTACAACTACACCTGCAACATATTGTTTTCGTTTATATTTATGCATGCTTGTCTCAGCAGTATGAGATGTTATTACATTGTTTTCTTTTTCATTTCTCTGCTAAGCCATTAACAGAACTTTTTTTCATATACCTATTGGCCACCTGTATGTCTTCTTTAAGGAAGTGTATGCTCATTTCTTCTCCCCATTTTTGAAGAGTTTGTTTGCTTCTTATACCATTGCAAAAAGAAATATATTTGGTTTTGGAGAATATGTTATTTTTGTCTATAATGTTTCAACTGCTAAAATGTCTACAAATACACCATGTTTTATATTACAAATATATCTTCTCATATATAAATAACATGTAAGTATTAATCAGCTCACAAATAAAAAATAATATATTGTTCTGCTATTGGCAAAATTAAGCTATGGATGTTGTTCAATAGTGATAACTGGTGGCTTTTTTCTATGGATTCTTGAAGGAAATATGTAAATACTAAATTTAAAGTGAAATATAGATGAAAGTGTTAAGTGTTTTTAATTTAGATGCACAAGTCATGAGTCACTAAGCTTTCTCAACTTTATCTAAAATAAATACAAAAACACTTTATTCCTCTGAAGAATTTACTAGGTTTAGGTAATAAGATTGGGATAGAGTTAATAGTTGATGGCATTGCTGCAGAGTTACTGCACACATCCACCATCTTCCCATATTGTTCTTTATTCACCTTAGATTTTATCTTTATCCCACCTCCTTCATAGTCTTTTTTTTTTCATTTTATAGAAAATACTATTCTGAGTTTTAATATGCACTTAGGTGTTTTAAGGACCACGCTAGGTCAATCTTTATTTATAAACTCCTTGACTTGATTATTTATGATTTTGTTGTAGATTTTATAACTAGGTTATGGTATTTTCTCATTCAAACTCATTATTTTATCAAATCATCTGAGCCTTCAAATACTGTTATTTGAAATCTAAAATGAGAATGTCAGCAGATTGTTCCATTTTCATAATGAACCACAATTATCCCATATTAGAGAAAGATTTTTGCTTTCTGATGTCAGATTATTTTTTAAATGATTCCCAACTGAACACAAGGGTATAATTTAATTTCTGCTGACATCATAAACTATGTGAGTTCAGCATAAGTAGTTTATGAATGACAGGAGAACAATTAACTTAAATTATATCCTAAGGATTTATTCCAACGAAATAAAAGTTTATAAAAAGGAGCTTGGTCTATTGAAATTCAAATAATGCGTTTTCTCCATAAAGGGCAGTGAGGCAGAATATCTTCCCAACAGAGTTATTATTTTGTAAGTATGATTTAGATAATGTAAAAGATATTTATTTTGCAATATGAGGAATTAATTTTTACATAATTAGTGTAGTCAGAGATTCTATTTTTAGTGTTTTAAATATAATGATCTTTTCATAATTTTCTGAGTCTTCCAAAATTTTTGTAAAGCATATAATATTATTTTCTTTTGTATTTTGTTCATTAAAAATAATAAACAGTCTGGGGCTGCAGAGATAGCACAGCAGTGTTTGCCTTGCAAGCAGAAGATCCAGGACCTAAGGTGGTTGGTTCGAATCCCGGCATCCCGTATAGTCCCCCGTGCATGCCAGGAGCTATTTTTGAGCAGATAGCCAGGAGTAAACCCTGAGTGCCGCCGGGTGTGGCCCAAAACCCCCCAAAATAAAATAAAATAAAATAATCTAACACTAAAACAGCTAACACTATATCAAAGTATGATAAATTTTCAGTTGATCTGCAAGTTTAAATGCCATTTTTCATAAAATAAATAAAAATATTCTTTGACTTATTAAAAGATCGTATTAAATTTATATTTTACAATACCAAAAATGAACACTTTTCCACAGAATAGTACGAAACTATGTATATCCTTACAAAAAATTTCAAAATATGATTTAAAATGTTGACACTTTTCTTTTTCATTGTGACTTGTGCAGGCGTTCTTTCTGACAAACATCTAAGCAATAAACAACTTGAGAGTTATAAGGATCAAAATTAAGAATGATTTTACAAAAGACCAATTCTAGACAGTCTATTATTATTTTTGTAATTACAAAACATTTATTTTATTTTAGCACCGTTTTTATAAATTTGTTCATTGTTGGGTTTAAGTTATACCATCCTTCACCAGTGTACCTTTCCCATCACTAGCACCAATATCTACTGAAAAGGGAAATCAGCCCCCCCCCACCAACCTTGGTGGGTGCCCCGCCCTTTAGGGAAGTTGTCACGGCTTTGGCCCCACCCTTAAGGAAGTCGTCACTGCCTCGGCCCCACCTCTACCCCTACCTCACGAATCATTGGTGTTATCGTAGCGGAAGTCCAGCCCTCAAGGACTCTTCTTCCCCTCCCACTTCCCATCCTATATAAGGGGGTGACGAGGGACCCACGAGGTCTTTGGTCCCCTTTCTATTCTGGGGGAACTTTGACCCTGGCCATTTGACTGGTCAGTATTAAAGCACTTTTTCAAAGCATCTGCTGGAACTCATAAGCCTCTTCATTTCTCTGCGCCGGGTAACTAAATTAGGACTTTCGAACTTTTCATTTTGGCGAGCCAGCCAGGAGTCCTCATTCCCGGCATGGAGTTATGAACAGGTGTCTGGTGAGTTCTGATGTGTATGTGTGTGTGTGAGAGCGCGCGCTTTGCTCCGTGTCTGTGACCAGCGGGAAGCTGACTTTGTGGTGGTTTGGCAAATGTTATGAGCTCTTTGCTCGATGTGGAAACCGAGTAGAAGCAGACTTTGTTTCATAGGGGGGTTAGAGTCCCCCCGGGTGACTAAGGAATCTTCCACCTGATGCGTTTCCAGGTGTGTGTGGTTCCCCATCTGATGCGTATACCAGATGGGCAAGAGGTTGACGAACTTTGGCTGCTTAGGTCACGACCCTGGTGGTACCCCAGGGGTTTAGTAAGAGCAGCTGGAAGACGTTCCGAGCTGCTGAAGAGGTTGTCTGTCTGTGATTTTTGGAGCTCAAGAACTTGGTCATTGGCATAGTTGTCTGTCTAGGATTTATTGTGGAATGCAGAGATTACTTGAACGCATTTTGCTTGGTTATTTGTGGCGCCACGCTGTCTGTTTGTCTGTCTGTTTCTTGTCTGTGTGTTCTATGTTTTTTTTTGGTCTGACCACGGGACGCAAGCCCGACCCCCTCTCAAGGGCCGACCCCTGGGGAAAGGGGCCGACCGCCGGTGAGCCCGCGTCTCCCTCGCCCGTCAGTCGTCCCAGCAGCAAAACGCGCAACCCCCGCCGCCCGCGGCGCGGCGAGAGGGCGCCCGAAACCCGCCTAACCCGCTCCCCACCCAACCAGGAAGCTGGCGCATACAAGGTCCACGCTAGGGACTTGGCGGGGGGGTGTTGGAAATTGCAAATCCCAGATTTCTCAAATGGCCATCGGGAATAAATTTTCCTGGAGAATTTCTGAACTTTGCAATTCCCCAACTATCCTGCCATGCGTTCAGGCCAAAAAGAGCAACTGGCCGTTCTTTTTCTAGCCGAAAAAAAAAAAAATGCTTTTTAACTCACCACGTGGTGAAGAAATTCACCACGCCCCAGGGCAAACTATTGTCCTCCTAGCCTCACCTGGCTGAGGAATGTAGGTCATTTACATATCAAAGAAAAATCTAGCAAATGGTTTGAAAGTCAAAAAAAAAAATTAATAAGAAAATGTTGCAAATTACTGTTGTTATTTTTGTTTGTTTTTCGGTGCACGTGAAAATTTTTAGCAGCGGAACCACTGCAAAAGAATGAGTGGCGAAGCTTAAAAAAAAAAAAAAAGAAAGGAAAAAAAGAAGAAGCCGAATGGTAGGGCGTTTGCCTTGCATGCAAAAAGGAAAGTGGTGTAAAAAAAATTAAAAATGTGTAATAAAAAATGTGTATAATCAATCTAAATAATTATTAATATGTCTCTAGGTTAAAAAAAAAATGTAAATGTTTTTAAGCATGTTCTACCAAAAGTAGTAAGTATTCATTCTTTCTGGTTTTCAACATTAATTTGTGTAACGTAAATTCCTGGTGTTTTCTGTTTAGAAAACTAAGTGAATTTCTATATTTAGAATTAAGCATAATTAAAATATTATTTTGCAATTTTTCATTATATGTTACCAAGAACATTAATATTTGTATCACAGGAGGTTTTATAAAATTGGTCATGGTTTTATTTAAAAATGTATAAAATGTTTCGTTGCAGAAAAAAATTCTAAAATTATCTAAGTAATTTAAGAAATATTTGCTTTTTCTCTTCTCCCAGAACCTTTTAGTACCATTTATGTCATGGCATCATGTTGCTTTGCACAGAATACAAGCAAATGGCTTTTCTCTCTGCATGGGGAATAGTCCTCATGCAAACAGAAAATCAAAAAAATTAGTAAGGGAACCCCAAAGCCCTCTTTCAGAGGAATAATTGGAGTTGAGGCGGTGTGACAAGCAGGCACCGGCGAGAAACTGAAATAAATGGCCTGAGTAAGGAAATTGAAGATTTTCCTAGAAGATTATCACAGCCTGTGGGCCCTGCTCTCTCCCTCAAGCTCAGAAGAGAATTCGAGGTCAGTCTCTTCCAAACCTGGAGAGGAGTGGAACAGACAAGTCACCTCTAAAAATTCCTGCAGAGGGTGAGATGCCCAGCCAGAAGAACCTCATGCTGAACCGACCAACTCATCAGCCAAACCTGAGTGACTGTGAAAAACCTGCAGTGTCCACAACCTATCCTCAGAAAAGCTCTGTAAGTAATGGGGGTGCCCCAGATGGAGATTTCTCCAACAGTGCTGTATATGTGCAAAGGAAAAAGCCAAGTTATTCAAATACCTGGTAAGGTACAAGGAAAAGGTGGAGAGAAAAACCATTTTTGGTAGCTAATTAAAATTCTAGTGGGCCTAACTTAAACCCACTTCTTTGAAGTAACTTATGTAAAAATGCTCTTACTAGTTGTATTAAACCAGATCATAAATTGTAAATGCAAATGTTAGTCTAACTGAAGTAACTCAAAACTGTGTTTATTCATAATGCTATAATGCTTTGTTTTCTGTTAATTAATTTGTGCTATCATTACAGACAATAAGAACAGCTGTGCCATTCAAGTTGTGCTATTTACTGCTCCAAGGCCTGAGTGGGTTAAGTAATATTCCCCTGTATAATTAATCTAATCCTTTTCAGGTGTTAAAACTGTAAAAGTAAACCAGTTAACTGCTCCTTTAGGGAAATATAAGATTTCACCCTATCTAGAGATTGAAACTGCAGTCCCCTGTCAGCCTGAAGTAGCTACAGAAGATTGATCTTCGACCACGTTCCCTCTAATAACTTCTAGGGTAATGAAATCTCTAAAGCAAAATGGTCATCAAAGAAAAAAAAAACTATAAGGGGAAAATAAAGGCCGCAGAAATTAATAAGCCAAGTTAACTACTAAGAATAACATTATGCCTATCTATCCCAGAGGTTAAAGCAGGTAGCAAAAATTATGCTTCTCTTGGTTTGGGGGAGCCGGAATGGGTGTGTAAAGCAAAACCTCAGCCTTTAACTCCCTCTTGGGGGTGGGGGAAATTGGCCTCTGGCTGTCCCTGTCTCACTAGGTAATCTAACCTTTGCTTCTTCTAGCTGTACTTATGTCAAAAGGTAATCCCGTTTAGCTTTAAATCTTCTGTTTGCTATTCATAACAGCACCAAATCTGTAAACCTGGGTCAGGTAGAAGGTACTCAGTGCTCAAAAGTCCTGCCTGATCCCTCTAGCCCAGGGTATTTACCTCCGAAACGGATATAAATATGTGGTAAAAATTTGGCTTATGCATCCCAGCATTAGTGCTCCCCAACATTAACATCATCCCAGGAACAGAGCCCATCCCTCTGCCTAGCATACATTTCTTAGGCACTCCTAGGTCTGAGCACTCTACTGGTAGGGCTCAGAAGTTGCAGGAAAATTGGTAACTGGAAAAGCAAAACTAGCAGGGCTAAACAGAAATAACAAACTCTCACAAAAGTTAATTTCAAATGTGTAAAACAAAATCAAGCACCATCAAGAGTAGCTGGCCAAGATACAAAGCTATTAAATGGTCCCTTATGGTCTTTATGGCATGGAATTCTCCCCTATCTAATACTCCTACTGGGGCCCCTCCTAAGCCTTTTTACTTCTGGTAGCCATTGGCCCATGCAGGGTTAGCTCATGCAAATAATTATGACCAGTAATATCAGAAAGTAAAGGCCCCAAAATCACATTGGCTTCTAGGATTAGAAGCCTCCAGTACAAGAAGTGGGGATTGAAAAGGGAAATCAGCCCCCCCCCACCAACCTTGGTGGGTGCCCCGCCCTTTAGGGAAGTTGTCACGGCTTTGGCCCCACCCTTAAGGAAGTCGTCACTGCCTCGGCCCCACCTCTACCCCTACCTCACGAATCATTGGTGTTATCGTAGCGGAAGTCCAGCCCTCAAGGACTCTTCTTCCCCTCCCACTTCCCATCCTATATAAGGGGGTGACGAGGGACCCACGAGGTCTTTGGTCCCCTTTCTATTCTGGGGGAACTTTGACCCTGGCCATTTGACTGGTCAGTATTAAAGCACTTTTTCAAAGCATCTGCTGGAACTCATAAGCCTCTTCATTTCTCTGCGCCGGGTAACTAAATTAGGACTTTCGAACTTTTCACTACTATTTTCCTCCTACCCCTACTCTCCCACCCCTGCCTTGATATAGGCAGGCAAATTGTTTCTCTCTCTCCCACCCCCCCAACTTTCATTTTTGACTCTGTTGTTTGCACTATTGTTAAAGGGGGGGTGGTGCCTTGCTTGTTAGTTTCTCTTCTTTCAGTGATCAGTCTTGTTCAGAGCAATCAGTTCTATCTCTGATGGTTTTTGGTAGACTGTTCTCTAGCCTCACTACACTCATTGCTCTTTGTGGAGAGAGCTTTCAAATATGGGTTGGACCACCTGACCTTTTTCTCTATTGTCTCTGGGTATACTATCTGTTGTTTTTCTTATATCCCACAAATAAGTGACTGTTTTATGTCTATACTTGTAACCTCTGACTCATTTCATTCAGCATAATAGTTTCCATATCCATCCATGTGTAGGCAAATTTTATGACTTCATCTTTCTTAACGGCTGCATACTATTCCATTATGTAGATGTACCACATTTCTCTAGCCACTCATCTGTTGTCAGGTACGTGGATTGTCTACAGATTCTAGCTGTTGGACATAGTGCTGTGCTGAACATAGGAGTACAGGTAACATTTTGTATTGTGTTTTTGTGTTCCTGGGGTATATTTCAGGAATGGTATTTCTAGGTCATATGGTAGCTCAATTTCTAGCTTTTTGAAGAATGTTCATAGTGTTTTCCAAAAAAGGCTGGAACGGCCTTTATTCCCAACAACAATGAATGAGAGTCTCTTTCTTTCCACATCCACACAAGCATTGGTTGTTCTTGTTTTTTTGTTTTTGTTTTTTTTTTTTGTGATGAGTGTTAGTCTCTGTGGTGTGAGATGACATCACATTGTTGTTTTTATTTGCAACTCCCTAATGATTGGTGATGAGGAGCATTTTTTTTCATGTGCCTTTTGGTCATGTGTTCTCTTTTTTAATTAAATGTTTATTAACTTAGTCTCCCCATTTTATGGGGTTAGATATTTTTCTTGTAAAGTTTAATCAGAGCCTTGTATATCTTAGATATTTTTTTTATCTGACGGGTTTTGGGTGAATAGTTTCTCCCATTTGAATCTTAGTCACTACTTCCTTTGAGATGCAGAAGCTTCTGAGTTTGATGTAGTCTCATTTGTTTATCTTTATGCCAATTGCTTTTCTGAAGCAGCTTTATCCTTGAAGATGCCTTTAGCTTTAATATCATAGATTGTTCTGCATATGTTTCTCTATGTACCTATGGTCTCAAGTCTGATATCTAGGTTTAATACATTTTGATTTAACCTTTGTGCATGGTGTTAAGGAGAGGTCTGAGTTTATTTTCTTGAATGTATTTCACCAATTTTCTCAACATTACTTGTTGAAGAGGCTTTTCTTGCTTAGATCATTGGAATAGATTTAAGTATTCTAAGACTGAATCCCAGATATACAAACAATTAATCTTTGATAAAGGTTCAACAAATACTATAAAGTCCATTAACCCCAAAAACCTATCTATAAATTTTTAAATATTTTTCTAAGCTTCAAAGTTTAACTCAGTCCCTGTGATATCCAATCTTGCTTATTGTTCAGTTCTAAGATCCAATGATATTGTACTCTTAGGTTCTATGGTGCTGGAGACCAGGATAATGCTATTCCATCAGTGCTAGCATGGAAGATATTTTCAGGATCACATCTGCAATGTTTGGTAGTGGCCTCTAGGGCCTTACATAATGATGCCTGTAACTTCCAGGTCTCTATTCTGTGATAATTGAGATTGGTGCCAGGAATCAAACACAAGTCAGACACATGTTCTCTTTAGCACTCACTCTCTATCAAATCCCAGCCTCTTTGCTGTAAATCTTTGCCATCAATTTACATACCTCTCCTATTAAAGTTCAGCTGTAACTACCATCCTATTAAAGATATACTTCACTCTCTTTTCCCTAATTCATCACTTTTGTTGATATTTTGTTCTCTTTCTCTTTTTTTTTTTTTTTGGGCCACACAATATGATGCTCAGGGGTTACTCCTGTCTATGTGCTAAGAAATCACTCCTGGTTTGGGGGACCATATGAGCAGCAGCAGGGAATTGAACCTAGGTCCATTCTCGGTCAACTCATGCAAGGAAAACACCCTAACACTGTGCTATTGCTCTGCCCCCTGTTCTCTATATCTTTTGTTCATGTCTTTCATTCTAGTCTATTCCTAGTTATGCTCACATTAAGTTCTCATTTTGTATGAAGACCTACCATATGTCTACCAATTTATCAATGGGCATTTTACTTAATCCTATTTACAACTGCATTTTTTCAATATATTTTTATGCCCACTTCCCCCTGCATTTTCTTCTAAATTAAATATGTTTTTTTTCAACTGAGTCACATAACCTTTCTACTTTCAATTTCTTTAACTTTTATAATTACATACCTGCTTTAGAAATTTTATTTTATTTGTATACATTTCACAAAATATATACAGATTCAGTATATACACTGTATATTAAAATATATGTCTCAAAATAGTCTATTTGGAATGGATAAAGATACAGTGAGAATGTTTATAACCTCCACCAATGTCTTTATGCTGGTATTAGTAGTTGTGGTCTCTCAGAGCTGTTTAAACCTATCTAATGAGGTTGAAATCTTATTAATGGGACTCACATTTTTGCATGAGATAATAGTTTCCTCCTCCTTCCACATGGAAGAACAAAGTCAGAAATGGCTTTTTGCAAACAGAATGATTTTTGTCTAGAATAAGCTGTGTTAAATTGTGTTCTAGAATATGTAGTTTTCATTTTTTTTTATTTTTCAGGACTGGTGGTAGAGCAATACTCAAAAGAGCAAGACACTTTTTCTGCATGTGTCCAACTTCTATTGGTTTCTTTATACTCCAAAAGTACCGGGGATTGTTCTGAACACAAAATTATGAATAGCTGCTAAGAACTGTCAGGTGTGACTCCAAGAGCCCCTCTTTTCTGCCTCTCCCAAAAACACCCAACAGTATCTATAGTATTTTATTATAATAGCCTGAATTTTAAAAATTAATTAAACTTTTATTATAAGAGCCAGAATGACCAAAAGAATCATCATTCTGCCACAGATATGTTCCTCTGATCATTTCTGTTTCAGAAAATGACATTACCTTTAATCTCCTTTCTCAGTTAAGCATCTAGTGATGCCATTTCACACTCAGAAACCACTCTCTCTATTTATTCTTATTTAAATTCACTTGTTTTTCTCTGTAATATCACTCTCATCCATTTCATCTCATCATCAACCTTCCTGTAGATGAAAGAACAAATTTAGTACATTGTGATTTATTTTTTTAAACAATTCAGACTCAGTAATTTTAGGGGTAGCCACACTCTATCATATTAGTCCTACAGTTAAAACCGTATGGTGGATTTCCTAATGGATCAGAAAACAAGAAATAGTGATGCTATTAAAATGGAAAAAAAAGAGAGCCAGAGAGAGAGTGTAGCAGGTAGAGTGCTGACCCTATACTCATACAATGAGCAAAGAGCCAGAAAATAAACCCTGAACAATGTCAAGTGGGCCTCCCACCCACGAAAAAAGATTAAAACATGTTATTGTATAATATTACCTTATAATATTTATATATATTTATATAATATGTTATTGTATAATATTACCTTATAATATTTATAATATTATAGTACTTAGAATATTAAATACCTTATATCAGATGCCACTAATGATTACAATTAAAACATTACTATTCCTTACTTTTATTACATTTTTCCCTTCATTTTGCTATTTATGTATTTATGTTTAAAGAAAAATGGAGGTCAAGATATTCCTTTTGCATCATACAACTAATGCAGATCTTTTTTGCAGTTTTATTTTTAATACTGAGTAGTCTCTTCTCTGTCTAATTACCCAATAAATACT
Source organism: Suncus etruscus (assembly GCF_024139225.1). NCBI lineage: Eukaryota > Metazoa > Chordata > Mammalia > Eulipotyphla > Soricidae > Suncus > Suncus etruscus. The sequence goes on from NC_064850.1 coordinate 58,981,490, forward strand.
TATTGAATAAATTAGGAATCATAAGATTAAGCATACATGGTCAAACAAATATGAATGTATTAAAGTGTGAATGAATGATAGTTCTGTATTGTATATCATATTTTATAATCAATATCTAAAACTTTTATATTTTGTCAAATATATAATGTCATACCTGAAAAATGTGCTCCCAAACTGAAAGTTACAGTTCTTTCACTTGCAACTTATGATTATTTTGTCCACTTATTTTTACTCTTTTTTAACTGTAAAATTACAAGAACATAGATTGTTAAAATACCAAATAAAATTATACCATAATATGTTTTTATAAATAGATATTTGGGTATTCAAAGTAATTTCTTAATATTTAGGTGTAAGCCCATCCATTGTTAAATATATTTAATAAGAAATTAAAAAAATAGGGGATGGAGAGATAGCACAGTGGTAGGGTGGTTTCCTTGCATCCCCGAACCCGGGGGTTAAATTCTTGGTATTCTATATGGTCCCCTGAGACTTCCAGGGTCAATTTCTGAATTCAGAACCAAGAGTAACTCCTTAACATCGTCGAGTATGACTGAACCCCCCCCCCAAAAAAAAGGAATTAAAAAAAATAATTAACCTATTTTGCTTCCTAATTAGTTACTATAGCTGAATTTTTTTTCTTTTAATAATATTTTATTTAAACACCTTGGTTTCAAACATGATTGTGATTGGTTTTCAGTCATTTCTTAAAGGGCTAGTTCTCTAAATTGATGTTGTACTGTGTAGTTAAAAATAAATAATTCAGAATTATGCTAAGCAATTTTTGCTGCCTAGTTTTCCTTCACATGAACTAGTTTTGACTTGGGTATATTTATAGTTTATTTTTTCATTTAAAATATATTAATTATTTTAAAGCCCGTTGAAAGAACTTTAAAGCAAATGGAGTTTTAATAAAGATGGGAGGACAACTGTGACCCATATATTTCATTTGCAATGGTGAATTGCTGAAAAATTGCAAGTTTATGAATCTTGAACTTTTATGCCAAAGCATAAATGACCAAAGTAAATATTGCAGCCTAAGATAAAAGTATATTGAACAGGAAGGAAAGTGAAAATCTAACCTCTTAGTCTGATTTGTACAGAGAGGCCTATTCAATGGGAAACAGGATCTTGACTTGAAATAAAAACCAAAGAATGTTGTATTTATAGACTAAGTAAAAGCAAAACCACAATTTGCTACATAAATGATGTGCACTTCATAAATTCGCCAACCTGGACTGAAGTTATTGCTTCTCTTAACCCTGTTTGCTGTGGTTAGGTGCATCAACTGTGGGTTATATATTTTTTGACCTTTTAAGAAAATATTCCTTCAATTTACTTATTTTTAGAATTCAGGCTTTCATTGCGGTGACTACAGAAACTATTTTTCATAAACTCCTAACCTAAACTATCATTTTTATCTGAAAATGTTTCATGAGTTTCAGTATAATATTGTAGTAGATGAGGAATGATATATCTTTTCAAAAAACTGGAAATTCTTTGTGAACAGAATCCTTTATCTCTGCTAAGTTTACAGGGAAGAATTACAATGACGAATGACTTTCAATCTTGCTACTTCTTTCTCTTTAGCATTACAAATTTTCATTTTGAATACAGCTCTCCTGTCTGACACATTGTACTTTTCAGATTGAAAAGTCCCATTATGGGAATATTTGAAACTTCCTGTTAGCAGTAAATCAGGGCAAGTTTAGTCTGTTTATAATTTCTGTCATTTCTAGATGGTACACCATATTATTGCAACTAATATTTTGTCTTCAATAATGTTTATCTCATCACTGTAGAACAATTGTCTCACATTAAATAATGACTCTTGTTACAATGATTGGAAATTACATTTTCTGAAGAGACGAGGCTCTTCACATTTGGAACTCAAATAAAAAAGCTCCAACTTCTTTAATTCACTCTGTGAGTTTAATTTAACTTTTGAATAAACTCTAGAGTTCATGATAATCCTAGACCAGTCATTTGTATTTTTCTGATCTATAGCATTTGATAAAACATGGTTTAAAAATATAATCCTCGTTTAATTTTGCAAACAATATAATAATGGGAAGAAAAGACTTCCACATTAAAATGAAACAAATAATGAAGGTATGGTTATAAAAGACAGGATGCCACTCCCCCCCAAAGAAAAACCCCACAAACTAACCAAAAACAACCCTGCTGGTACTTGAGTAAATTTGTTGAATCAGTAGAACCCTCAAAACAAAGAACTATCTATGGTGGACCGAAATAAAAATGCATATCTTGGGAAATTGTCCCAGACAGTTTCTCTTTTGGAAAATAGTTTGCATAAAACAAAGGCCACTTACATGAACCTGGCAACTTTGAAATACACTCCTGAGTTCCAGCCTGAGAAACCAGGTGAAATAGCCTATTGGAGACCAGGGGTATGGGAGAAAAAACTATTTAGGCTAGCTTATTAAAGGCCAGTAGTCATAAATTATAGCAGGCAGGCGAAGGAGAGTGAAAATTCCTACAGACTGCTAAATTTGGCACCCAGCAAAGAGCAAAAGCTGAGGCAACACTTCTCTGGGTGGAGAGAATCAATTGTCACAGGAGCAGTGACAATGTGAGGAGAGAGCCTGCTGCTGTTCTTCACAGCGCATCATCTTCCCATACTAGGCCACTTCCAGGAAGGATTTGTTTGTTTGTTTGTTTGTTTTCTGTCAATTTCTCCTATTGCTTGTCACAATCATGTGAAAAAATAAAGGGTTTGAAATATTCAGGATAAATGGATTGTATACGAGCATGAGCCCATAGAACTAATGAGGTGTGCAAAGCAAAGCCAGGAAATTAGGAATTAAAATCATTGAGACTGAGCTTCCCTGATAGTAAGCTACAATGATAAGTCAGGGAGAGACTACGCATTACAAGAAATGTACATTTAGCTTTGAAGGCTAAAACTGCACCCTTCCATCTCAGATAGTGCCATAGCAAAATATAGAGCCATGCCTTACCTCTCCAATAGTGCTGTGAAACCAGTTCAGCAGTTTTATAAAAGGCAACTTGAACCCTTGTCTTTATGACATTGACAACCCCTCAGCATAGGGGAATGTTAACCTTTCTCTTCAGGTGGCAGCTGACTCTGGAATAGAGTTTATACAACCAAGAGCTAAATGTACTTTTGTGCAAACTGATTAATGTAGGTGCAACTACATCTTGCCCTAATATATCAGACCAGGTTTTCTTTGTTCTTCTAGAACTGAGAAAAGTAAATTAAAAAAAAAAAAGACTTTAATACTTTGGTAAATTGATTAATATCCTATAAAGAATAATTTATAAATAATGCAGCTTCAAAATGTAATGCAAAGACTTGCAGTGGGGATAGTGTGACAGAGGTATTTATAATCTAAGTTAATAAACAAGTAATGTCAAAACTGCAGAATAGGAATATTTATATAATGGCCTTATGTCATAAGTTTTCTTTTTGCTCTAGAGTATTTTCAGTATCACACACGTGCTATATAAATTAGGACTATAGCTCTTTTTAAATCAGACTAGATTCAAATTCTGTATTTTTTAACCCTGTGAAATTATTTTTTTGTTAATTTTGAGATTATGGGTTCATACCCAATTGTGCTCTCAGATCACTCCTGCGGTGCTTGTGGTGTCAGAGTTATGCTTAAATAAACTATGTGAAAAGTAAGTTCCATTACCTATTGTAACATGTTATCCCCCATCTATTTTCTTCAAGCTCTTTTTCTTTGAAGGGCAGACTATTTAGATTCTCATTCACTTTATTTTAAAACATAAACTTCTCAATATGTCAAGCTGTTAATAAATGTAAGGACTTTTTATAATTAATTATAGTATCCCTCATAATTTTGGTGAAAAATTTTCAATATTCACAACAAAATATTGGGTACAAAATATTGGGTACTAAAGGATACTAAATTAAGTGTATACCTATAATGCTATCTTTATTATTTAAAATATGGAACTGCACAGAAACATGACATTAACATATTGACAAATTTGCAATGATGTATAAGGGTTTAGAACAAATTAAACATATATTAGTTTTTCTGTTTCTTTGTATCTTCTAATTATGTGATTCTTTTATTATTTAAAACATTAAAATAAGGGGAACAATCACTTAGCAACCAAGTAGAGAAAAAAAATCAATAAACCAGAGATGTTTAATTTGATGGAAAATTTATAAAACATTTTAAACATTGAATAATCATGAATAGTATTTCTTTTTTGTTTTGTTTTGTTTTGGGCCACATTCAGCGGCACTCAGGGGTTACTCCTGGCTCTGCACTCAGAAATCGCTCCTGGCTCGGGGACCATATGGGATGCTGGTATCAAACACAAGTCAGTCCTGAGTCAACCGCATGAAAGGCAAATGCCCTACCACTGTGCTTCCACTCCGGCCCCAAATGAATAGTATTTATTATTGCAAGTTAATACTAAAACTAAGTTGATACTGAATACTAAACTAAGGCAAACATATGTTAGATGATTGATAGGAGTATTGATGATTGATGAGTTAGATGATTGATAGGGGTTGGAGAGATAAAAGAATGGGTAGAACACTTGATTTGCACAAAGCCACCTCAGGTTCATACTCTGACATTCAGTATGGCCCTTCAAGCACCAACAGGAGTAATTTCTGAGTGCAGACCCAAGAGTAACCCTTGGGCATTGTTGAATATGCCTCTATCCTAAGAAAAGTAAATATATTTGATGTTTCAGTAACAGATTAGGGTACAATTTGGAATAGAATAAAGAATCAAAAAGGCTAAAATGTGTTACAAAGGAACCAAAAGGTAAGATGTTTGACTTGAACACAGCTGACCATAGGTTCTATCTCTGGAACTCCATATTAGCCCCCAAATCCTGCCAAAACTGATCCCTGGACACAGAGTCAAATAAGCCTTATGAACACTGCCAGATGTGACCCCAGAGGGACAGAACAATAGCAATGGAAAAACAAACAAGAAACAAGAACCTCAGAAGCTATTTTAGAAATTTGGCTTTAATGGAAGGAGATGCATATGTATGATTAGAGTTCAAGGAAATAATAAATTTAACAGAGTATGTTATTTTGTCTAGCACATAAATCAAACTTTTAACAAAATATACTTCTTTTGTCTATAGTCATAACTTACTATGAATAGCACTCTAGTTTCAAAGAGCATAAATAAGTTTTGACAATGTTTTATTTCTTTAATGAATACAGAGCATAGACGTGCATATATGAATATCTAATTCATGATAAAGTGTTGAGGAAATATATTTGACATTTATCTGAAAGTTGTGGTGCATATATACAAAAGGACATGTTGTTCTTGGCTCCTTTGTTATGCCTTAGTCAGGGGTCTCAAACTCAATTTACTTGCGGGCCGCAGGAGGCAAAGTAGGGGTGATCCTTGAGTGCAAAGTCAGTAGTAAGCCTTGAACATTGGGGGGTGTGACCCAAACAACTAAAACAAAACAAAAAAAGATTCCTCTAGGGCAGGGCCACAAAATGTACGGAGGGCCGCAAAGGGCCCGTGGGCCACGAGTTTGAGACACCTGCCTTAGACATTCATACATATATGATTTTTTTATGGCCTCTCAATACTGTTCCAATATTCTTTACTGGTATTCCTATATAACACTGTTTATTAACATTTTGTAATGTAGTTTGAATTCAAGAAACATAATATTACCTATCTTATTAATTTTATTTTTTGGTTTTGTGGTCACACCTTGTAGCACTCAGGCATTACTCCTGGCTCAATGCTCAGAAATCGCTCCTGGCAGGCTCGGGGGACCACATGGGATGCCTGGATTTGAACCACCAACTTTCTGCATGTTAGGCAAACACCTTACCTTTATGCTATCTCTCCAGCCCCTTATTAATTTATTTTTAAATTAGTTTGGCTTTGTTGTTTCATAAAAATTTTAGAAATTTTAATCTCTATGAAGAATATCAATCAGCTCTTTATAGGGATAACATTGGATTACATTAATCTGTAAAACATATAGCATGATATATCACATTAACAAAATGAAGGATGTAAGACATATGATCATCAACCATTGACCATGGACTCCAAAACTAAAATTAACAAACTACAAGAAAATGGAGGGCTTGATGAAAAGATAGACTAGTTGTACCAGCAGACCCTTGGTAGAGAATATTGGGCACTTTAGTTGTGGTGAGGTGTACCAGAACCATAAACATGAAAAAGCTATTTAAATATGATGTTTTACTACACAATAAGTATAATAATAATAAAGTTATCTCGATAGATACATACATTTCAGCCTTCATTTCTAAAAACTATCAAATGCAATATAAAGGGAACATGAGTAGACATAATAAGCCTTTATGTGACAAACTAAGAGATAACATCACACTCCATGGGCAAACTAAGCTATTCCATTAAGATAAAAACAACAAGAAAGTCTATTATTACTATTTAACAAAATATTGGAAGACCTAATTAGGAAAGAAAACATATTCAAGTTGAGAAGGTGAAAAAAATTATTCTTATTATTACTTGTAATAATATACATAGAGGACAATAAAGATTATACCATAAGTATTCTAAATTATACATATAACAAAGCTACATGCTACAAATTATTATATACAGGTATATTCTCCCTTTGGCAATGAACACTAAATTATTAAAAAGAAAAAAACAGTAAAAAATAATTTGCAGTAGTATTAAAAACAATATAATAACCACATAGCCCACAATTTATAATGAAAAAGCAATGTTACAAACTGGAATATAACTCTTAAAGCAATCAATTTCCTAAGAGAAACCATCAGCAATAAGCTCTTTTGATTGGTTCTCAAATTAACTTTTATTTGTGGCAATAATAAGCAAAATAAAAGCAAAAATAAATGGGACTAAAAATAAATGTGCTTATTGTAAAATATTTATCATCATAGCCAAGTATAATGTAGCATTCCTGAGTAGAAGTAACTTGAAAACATGTCTATATGGCAAGAAATTAAGAGAAAATATATTAAATATAATACAAATCAACGAAGTAAAAATATCTCATCACGTTTCTAAAAAAAATGGACATAAGATCCAAATACAAATTTCTTCAAAGAAGACATACAGAGAGCAGCCAGACATATGCAAAGTTAATTTTTCTTACCAGAGAGATGGTACTGTGTTATACGTGTGTGCTGTGAATGTTCTCATTTCTAGTTTGATCTAGTTTAATCACATATGAAACCCCAAATACTGTTAAAATTGATCCCTGAATAGGGCACAACCAGAAATAAGCTCTGGGCATAGCCAGGTATGGCCAATATCCACCCCCACCCCACCCCACTCCCCAAAAGGGAAACAATAACAAAGTGTTTATTTCTCCCTTTTAGCGTATTTGATAGAGTTTGGTAAGAAAATGTTCTTGGCATTTCTGAATTCTAATTTACTCTCCAAGGATATATATCAGTACTCACATTGTAGCTGAACTGTGTCATTGGTAGGGAAATAAAAAAACATGCACTGCTTTTAATTACTCAAAACCAAATGTGATATATATTAAATAAAAAAAAACAACAACACTGAGTTTGTAAACCAGAATCCCTTCTTAATGTTTACTCTTCTGGGGACCTCTCCATAATGGACCACCTGTCTCTGCAAGCATAAAGATTCTGTGCCCACACCAAATTTTACGTGGTTCCGGTAGTCCTGGCATGGCTAAGACCTATAAGGGGCATAATGGTGATGTTAAAAGATGAGGCATTTGGTGCTAAGGATTGAATTTGAGGCCTCACACATATAGGACATGAATTTCATGCCTTTTAACCTTTTCTCTTGTCCCTATATTGACTTCAGAAAAAGCACTTAATATTCCGTGAATATTGCTTTGCATAAGTAATTTTTCAATCCCTCTATTTTTCTGACTCTTTAAAACTTCCTATGTCCCATCACTGTCACCGAATTTTCTCAGCACTTACATTTAATTTTTTTCCTATTAATATGTAATTTGCTTCTGCTAACATACTTGAACTCCATTTAAGTGGCTAGAGATTTTCTTAACATCTTTACAGTGACTTTCTATACATATTTAAGTAGTTACTAAAGCACTGGATGGACCTGGAATATTAATTCCTGTTGCATTCACTTTTGAAGATATTAAAATTATGAATCTCTTATTTTTAAATGTTTTAAACTTAAAATATTAAATATGCATCCTAAGAAATGCAATAATATTCATTTATCTTAAAATAAAATATGTTTATTGATTTTAAGAAATTATACTGTCAACAGATTATTAGGGTCATAAAGCCATAGTAATCTGTTTTTCAATCATAGTGAGATTTTTACAGCTGAATTATATTTAGAGGATTAGACTTCTTTCTTTCTATTATTTCCTTAATATGAAACTCTCCTGTTAAAATGTTCATTTTATTGAACTTGTTGATAACATATTTTTCAAAATTTTATCAACCATAATTTTATGAGAAAAGCATTCCCTTTGCATTTTTGTAATTCTTAAGCATGACATTAGCAGCATCAATTAAACAAACTAACAAATGATATTGTGTAAGTTTCTTGCTTAATAAAGAGATTTCTTTTTATAAAGACATTTTCAAAACAAGCATTTATTTATTTATTTATTTATTTATTTGTAAAGTTGTGATTGAATTCACAGCATCACACATACACACAAGGCAGGTGATGTTGTATTGTTTGCATGCCCCGGCCTACTAGCTTTACAAGAAGATCTCATCTGTCCTTTCTTTTCATCTCATGCACGCACACTGCTTATTTGTATTCACCAGCTATTAAGTGCTGGGTACTCTGCTGGCACTAGTGCCACATACAAAAAATACACAGTCTCTGCTTTTAAGCTTTAGTAGGGAAGGAAAAATTAGACTTGGACATCAGGATCCTAATGCAAAGCTCTTATCATTTCTACCCTAGAGATACAGAGAAGCCATTAGGTCATGAAAGAGCTTATAAAAAAAACTCAAAGGATAGAATGGAGTAATGCATTTCCTTTATAACCCAGTCGCATTTCAAAGTTGCATTTTACGTTTCTCTTTTCTGGGTCTTTATGAACTTTTCCATCATGCCAAAGAACTTGAAGTTTCAGAGCAATTCTTTGAATTACTTTAAAATTCCACCCATGTACTCTGCTTTTATTGCTCATGTCTGCCACTAGATGATTAATGATTGTTCATTAAGTATAGTTACTGTGGCCAGACTTTTCATGCATAAACAACAAAGGGAGACACTGGAATATTACTGTTAAGAATGTTCACTGGTTTTTTTCTTATACATTAATATATATATATATCATACAAATTGCTTAGATTATACTTCTAGATATGTTATGTTAAATACATTTTATAAATAATAATTATGTTAAGCAACTCACACAGCAAATTCTGTACCTTCTTTTATTAATTTAAACAAAAATTAGGGTTCTTCTCTGTTATATATTTATTAAAGATTCAAAATTATTTTACTCATCTTCAGACTTTTCCATTGTTCTTAAATAGTGGCCACATATACTCAGCAATGATCCCTGAACACAGAGTGAGGAGTAGCTCCCTAAACACTGATTGCTGTGAGCCAACCTTTTCCTCCCCCAAATAAAGATACTTAAAGGGGCCGGGCGGTGGCGCTAAAGGTAAGGTGCCTGCCTTACCTGCACTACCCTAGGACCCTAGGACGGACCACGGTTCAATCCCTCGGCGTCCCATATGGTCCCCCAAGCCAGGAGCGACTTCTGAGCGCATAGCCAGGAGTAACCCCTGAGCGTCACCGGGTGTGGCCCAAAAACCAAAAAAAAAAAAAAAAAAGATACTTAAAGCACTTCAAAACTTTCTAACTGCCAGTACCTAAGCTCATCCTTAATCCATACAACTGCGTGTGGTCCCAGGGACATGATAAAGCAAAATAGATTTTAATGTGGATGATTTGCTTGATGCAGCTTGTTCTTTTACCTTTGTCTGGGGGGGGGGGGTATTTGTAGTTGTGTTTAGGGTTTACTGTCACCTAGAGAGACTCAAGAGAACATATGTGGTGCCAAAGGCTAAACTGGAGTTACTTCTCTACTATCTCTCAGGCTCGATGCAGCCATTCTTATTTAAGTCTGGAGAAATCTGTGTGTGATTTAATAATAAAATATTTTATAATAATTTATAAATATGTATTAAGTATGATGCATGTCAGGCAGAATAATAACCTCAAAGATGCCCACAATGAATCCCTCTGAATATGTGAATTTGTAAGAAATTGAGTATAATGGTAGCTGTCATCAAATGACTTCCAAAGGGGAAACTAGCCTGGATTTTCTAGGAAGATTCAATAGATCATTCAGTTTACAGATGAAGGAGAGAGATAGAGAGTTAGAAGGACTCACAACAATGAAACACTACTCAAAGAGACTATTGGTTTTTGAGATGTAGGAAAGAAAGGACACTTTAAAATCTAATACAAAAACTGTAAATTTTGTAAAGGCAAGAAAACAATCTCTCTTGAAGTGCCCAGAAGGACTCTAGCCTTGTCAACACTTGATTTTATATCCATTGAGGCAGACTTGGATTTGTAAACTATAGAAAGTTATAAAACATAAGTATCACTTTAAACATTTAAAATTATGCTAATTGTTACAATAGTGATAAAATAACTCATATAAATACAAGACTTTTGAAAAAAACAAGTTAGAAAAAATGTCATGAATATTGTCCTTAAGTGCTAAACATTAAAAATGTAGTTTTGATAGTGTTCATTTTAAAATATTTGGATATTTTTTCTATACTTCTATTTCTTGTTTTTGCAACTGGGGGTGCTATCAATCTTTCATTGAAAAAGATGCACATTGAAAGATACACACTTAATTCTATTCTTCATCACTTTTCTTAAAAACCTTTCAGCCAAAACCATTGTTGTGATGTTTCTTATCATATTAAATATCATATATTGCATCTATTTAGATAAATGTGTTAATAACCTAATTGAAGTCTTTCCCTTTCTCTCACCTTTCCATCTGAATCCTGTCAGATTTTCACTATATTTAAAGTATCTGAATTGGTTTTTTTTTTTTGTTTGGTTGGTTGGTTTTATTTTATTTTATTTTATTTTAATTTATTTTATTTTATTTTGGTTTTGGGGCCACACACTGAGATGCTCAGGGGTTACTCCTGGCTATGCGTTCAAAAGTCGCTCCTGGCTTGGGGGACCATATGATATGAAACTCCGGGGGATCCAACCACAGTCCGTCCTAGGCTAGCGCTGGCAAGGCAGACACCTTACCTCTAGCGCCACCACACCGGCCTCAAGTATGTGAATTGTTAACATGTTCATTACTTTGAGAAAATTGATCATCAAACCATTGGGTAGCTAGTTCTCTGTTCAGTACAGGTTTGTGGTTACAGATCTGCTCCCTTGTCTCTTTATGAAAGTGATCTTGCTTGACTCACCTTGGCAAACACTCTGTTCCTCATGGATCTTAAAGTATGACTGATTTTAAGTCTTAAATTAAAGGAATATATTTATAATTTTATAAATGCCCGTAAGTAAACTTATGCATTGCTTTTTATGTAAAATTGTAAGTAGGAAATCTGAAACTGAAAGAGTAAATCAGGTAGGGAATTTGCCATAACTATAACAAAATATTTCTAAGTATAAAGTTCTATATTCACAAGATTTTCATCCGTAAAGTACTCAGATTTAATTTTTCATTATAAGTACATAAAGTGATAATAAAATTTATGTGGGTAAGAATATATTTAAAAAATAAAACCAATGTAGAACGCAGATAGTTTTTCTCAAACAAAATCTAAAATCTCATTGCTTAATTTTAAGTAAAATAAAAATATATAATTTTATTTCATTCATAATAATAATAAATTATATCTTTATTATGCACTAATTATATAAAATTATAAGCACAACACCTTTTTCCTGTAAAATACACATTTTTCTAAATGTATTTGATCTTTTAATTTTGATGATTAAGCAAAATATCTTTCTTCTTCTTTGAAAAATAATAAAAATAGTGATCCAGTAATTAAACAAAGATTTGACAATTAATTACAAATATATTTAAAGATCATTATTTATAAATTATTAATAATTGAGTTTTAATCATATAATTTTTTAGCACCAGTCATACCACCATTGATGACTTCCTCCCACCAAAGCTCAGAGGTTCTCTCCTGCCTCCCTGCCACAGTCACCTCTTAGGCAGGTTACAGAGTTAGGTGGCAGTAGGTTGAATCTTATGTTCTCAGTGTTTCTGAACCAGTGCTTTGGATCTATAGCTCTCCCACTCTCCCACAACACCAGTATACTTGAGGCCCCTGACCACTGATCCCATGTTACTTCCCTTTGTCATATTTTTCCTGCACTCCTTCATCTATTTCTTTCCTTCTCCATATATCTCTAGGATCAAGGGTGATGCAGGCATCATCCCCCTTCAAAAACAACATTCCTTTGTAAATTGATTCTATATGCCACAAATAAGTGAGGTAATCTTCTGTTTCAGAATTACCTTTTACAGAATTTTTAAAGCTAATGTAAAGTAGTATCTTGAACCTGTAAGGACCACTATTGGCTATTGTTTTAAAGTGCTAATAGACAAGGAAAGAGCCACCAAAGCACCAAATTACAAAAGTGGATAAATTTAAAAATTATGAAAAGGAGCATTATATTTGATGTTAAGAAAGTACCACACATTCCCTATTGTAGAGCTTTGTTCATTTCACATATTTGACTGCAAATGCTGAATACTTTTGTATAAATATAATTTTAGTTTATAGAAGGTGAAGGTTAAATAATAAACTTCATATTTCTTATTTTAGAAAACTTCATTATAAATGGAAGAACAACCAGAAATTCTCATCATATAACAATTGTCAGTCTTTTGTAATATAGTTTCTATTTCTTTAGCCTCATAAATATTCAGGAAATAGTTTATGACTTCATTTCCTGTGAAATCACATTTATGCTGATGCTTCTGATATCTGTTTTATTTTTTTAAACAATAGTGGAATATTTACTTTAAAACATAGGTTTCAAAAGTTAACACTGAATTTTTATTTGATCTAATATATTACTTTATAGCATATAACTTATATTGTTGATGACTTTGCAGAATACTGAATTAGTGAGAATCCTAAAAAAGTATTTAGATCATTTAAAAATATTTTCATTAAATTAGATTTTATATGCATGTATCAACATGTACAGTGTTCATAACACTCATAATCAATTATTTCATGATTTATAGAGGCAGATAAATCACTAAATGTGCACTTTTCAGAAAAAAAATTTTTGAAATTGACATAAAAGTACCAAATTTTAGATAAACTTTGATTAGGAAAAATAATAAAATTTAAAAGTAGTGTTAATGCTACCATATTGTATATATATACCTCTGTCTAGGAAGTAAAAAAACTTACAATTAAAATACAATTTCTATATCAGTAATTTATGAATTTATAAAAATAGACATATATACATTATATACAATGAACAATATTCTAAATAGTATGCTTTCTACTAATCATTAAAAATATATACATTTGATTATTTTCTAATGTTTTGAAGGATTTATATATTTATATATCATATATACCATTTTTAAGTAATATATCTCTTTATCGATGTGTTCATTCCTTCTTTGACAACAAAAAAACTGCTGATAATTAGTAGAGTTATTTTTAATAAATTAATTACTTAGTATAACGTAATTAAATAATTGGTAAAATATAAATAATACACTTCAGTATATTGGCAAAGCAGTTTCTTTTATTCTGAGTAGAAAGTTTTAGATTTATTTTATTAAATGTAGAAACTATGATCAATAACAAATACTGTAGCATTCCAGTAATATGTGTTTTAACAAAAGTTGGTCTGACTAAAATTTGTCATTTCTAAAGTTTTGTAAAATTCTGTGATGGGAACATTAGCATATTTATAAATTAGAAGTAATAAGATAGAAAATATTTTAAAACTTTCAAAGTAGTAATAAAGGAAGAGATAAATGTGAAAATAACATTATAATATTTAGGAGTGAACACAAAAGACACATGGAACTGCCAAAGGGACAGATAATTTTATTATCATCTTATTTCTATTATAAGACCCAGCCTTACTGATAAAGAGAAGTATCTTCAAAAAATTATTATGGTAATACTATTCAGAGAGATGAGGGCTGAGGGGACCAGCCCAAGATAGCAGGGGAATGTAGGGTCGATAAGCGACAACTATGACTAAAATAGTTGGAAATAATCACTCTGGAAAAGAAATGGGTGCTAAAAAATGATAACCCTTTAGTAGTAACAATATTGAAAGACTTAAAGGAAAAGACATGCACAAACGAAGGAGGGGAGAGAGAGAGAGAGAGAGAGAGAGAGAGAGAGAGAGAGAGAGAGAGAGAGAGAGAGAGAGAGAGAGAGGAGAGAGAGAGAGAGAGAGAGAGAGAGAGAGAGAGAGAGAGAGAGAGAGAGAGAGAGAGAGAGAGAGAGAGAGAGAGGAGAGAGAGAGAGAGAGAGAGAGAGAGAGAGAGAGAGAGAGAGAGAGAGAGAGAGAGAGAGAGAGAGAGAGAGAAGAGAAAAATGTTTGCCACAGAGATAAGCAGGGTAGAGGGCATAGGGTAGAGGGTTCTGGGTTGATGAAGGGTAAAATGAACTGATGAAGGGTGTTTACAATGGCCCAAAGTTACCCGGTCTGCAGGAATGCAGGCTGTAGATCTCTAAGGCTGCCATATCCTGATGCTACAAGGCTCGCAGTGACCCGTGGGCCCAGCTGCCTGGTTTGCCTTTTGCCCACCCAGGGACGCAAACATGTAGCAAACAAATGCCTGGGACTGAGGGAGAAAGAGAAGAGAATAAATTAAGTATACTTTTTACTCCTCCTGGTGTCTGAGGCCTGCTGCAGCTGCCCAGGTTTTTGAGAGAGAGGGTGAGAGAGTTAGATGGAAATTACTGACCAGAGGTGGCTGGAGGAGGAGGCCTGGGTTCAAAAAAGAATGAAGAGTAGGCAGCATTTCTTCTATGCTTTATCTCTGTCCCCTGTGTACCAGCAGGCCTGCTCTGGTAACTATCCTAGTCCTCCCACCATTAGTCTAAGTTTTTCTCCTTTTATACCTGGAATGACAGTGGGGCATATCCAAGGGAATGTATAGGGGGTGTGTCTAGGTTCAACAGTCTTTACAGTGGAGGTACCCAAAGTGCATGTCTTAAGTTCAACTGCCAAGTGAGTAAATCCAAGAGTATGTCTAAGTCCAATTGCCATACAGGTGTCGTGCAGTATATGTTTGAAACTTAATAGTAAATGATTCTGCAACTGTGAAAAAGTGGTGTCATGTACAAACTTGCATTCCATGGTGTTTAAATAATTTCATTTACAAAAGTACTTTCTTTTTTTTGTTGTTGTTGTTTTTGGGTTTTTTGTTTTTGTTTTTGTTTTTTGGGTTTTTCGGCCACACCCGGTGATGCTAAGGGGTTAGTCTGGATATGTGCTCAGAAATCGCTCCTGGCTTGGGGAACCATATGGGACACTGGAGGATTGAACCGTGGTCGGTCTTAGGTCGGCTGCCTGCAAAGCACACGTCCTACCACAACGCCACCATTCCTGTCCCCCAAAATACTTTCTTAGAAGCTAGAAATATTTTATCCCTGTTGGAGAAATAATTATTACTATAAATATTTTATTTCTTTACTTTTTATATCTTAGTGTTAATTGTTTTATCTTACAGATTTTGATACATAAAAAAGTATGTGCGGAAGCTGAAATTCACACCTTCAGCTAGTGATTGACATTTGAGTACCATAAAATGTGATTCTCAGTTGCCTAATAATAGAAACACTCATGAGCTTTTAAAACTTAATGAACATGGATTTTCAAAAAAATATAATATTCAAATACATTTTAAATGATTCCCAGATATTGATACTACAGTAGCTATAAAGCCTTTGCACTTTCACATTTCCAGAAGAATATGTGTTCTTTGAATAAAATGTTGTTTTGTTGTTTTTCAGTAGTTCTTCCAATGGATAGGACAATGTCTTTAATCTGGGTGTGTCCCACAGTCTTGAAAGTGTTCATTGTATCTCCCTACTCTCTTGTTTCCTTTATTGGTCATCCTAGATCCATTTTACTCCTAAATACTTTACAAAATGCATTTCTTTTATCTTTTGCACATTTCTCACCTACAAAGAAATCCTTCCTTTATGACTGACTCCATGAGTTCTCTTCCCACTGCCATTGTTCTACCTGTAATCAAACAAATATAATCTACCATATTTTTCACTCTATAAGACACACCTGACCTAAGACACACATAGTTTTTAGATGAGAAAAACAAGAAAAAAGATATTCTAAAGCAAATGGTGCAATGTGAGATGCTGTCAGGAGACAGCAAATGGAATCAACCAGCCTGTGAGGCCAAAGTATATGTACAATTCACTGGTTTACAGCTAGTTAGACACATTTACCTAACTTTCTTTAACCTCAGAAAATACAAAAACCTTTTTTAAGTACTTTTTCATTAATATAAAATAAATAAAATTTGCAACAGTAATCAAATAGTCTTAAACAAAAAACTTTGTATATGCCGGTGAAAGTGCATAACCTGATTGCTCACACTTTGTGGTATGACTGTGCAATAAAGGGGGCGTAACACTGCAGATGTCAAGTGGCCAGTACATGCTATCCTCTCCTGCACTCAGACTTTAGCTCCTGGTGGCATTCACTTCATAAGATCCACAGACATTTCCCCCATCTTTTTTGGGGGGAGAGTGTGTCTTATGGATTGGAAAATATGGTACTTTCTAGTCAACAAACTATGTATTTCTTACTTAGGAATATCTTATTAAAATTACAATTGGTTTGTATCTCAATTAAAATAAATTTAAAATATCTTTCTGTTGTAAAGCACGTTTATTCTCTCTTTAGTAAAAATAGTGATGCCTCTTTCAAATTTCAAATTTTATGTATAAAAATATTCTTAATATATAGTTATCATGGGTCATAAATTATCTCCTATTGATACTTACTTGACAGGGGCGATTCCATGATCATGAAGGTGGTTTCCCCAGGATGAGTCTCGCCCATTGCACTCCAGGCGTGCTGATCCCTATGATTTCCCCACATATGGGAAACTCGACTGCATAATTTATGTTAGTGGGGGACTGCGTGTGCGCTCTCCCCTGGTAAAAAAAAATAAAGAAAGGAAAAATATTATTTCCTATTGAATAAGAATTGATACTAAGACAATTCGTTGTTTCCAAATATATAGATGTGTTAGAAGTATATAATTAAGATGACTAGATTGCGCAATTAACATTTACCAGACTCTAATGTAACTGAAGGAATGGGCAATGGTCACCATCAGATGCCAACATTACTGAGATGTCTGCAGGCCTCAGCACTCTTCACATGATTGCCATCCCCAAAAGAGCATCATTTCCAAAAACCCTGAGTTGGATCACCAAGAATATATCCACAGGAATTCAAAACAATCTAGAGAGTAGGACAGACATATCATTCAACTTCTTCAACAATCAAAAGAAACTACAACAAAAGGGAAAAAATAAGAAGCCTAGATTTAAAAAGGTCCAGAAATAAGATTATCCAAAAGGGACCTTCCAGATATTCATGCAAACATCTTATTTAGTAAAAAGTAGTTGGCCCTAAGGGCCAGAGCGATAGCACAGTGATAGGGTGTTTTCTTTGCATGCTGCCATCTTGGACAGACCTTGGTTTGGTCCCTTAAGCCAAGAACAATTTATTTTCTTTTTTTTTTTTTTTTCGGCCTCTTTATTTCTTTTTCAGGTACAATTTCTGAATGCATAGTTAGGAGTAACCCCTGAGCATCACCGGATGTGACCCCAAAAAGAAAAAAAAGTTAGTTGGCCCCAAAGTCCAATGCTAAATAAATCATGTGAGTAGTCATAAGTGTGAAATGCTACTACAATTTTTTATTTTGGATTTTTGATTCTGGGCTTATGGTGTTCTTGAAAAAATAAACCTCAACTATAAGAAATAGATATTGAGACAGGAGAGATAGTATAGTGGGTAAGGCATATACTTTGCTTGGGACTGAAGTAGGTTTGATCCCCAATTTTTCATAAGGTCCCCTGAGCAGTAGTAGGAGTAATTCATTACCACAGAGCCAGGAGTAAGCCCTGAACACTTTCAGGTGTGGCCCCACAACAAAGAAGAAATATATTTCAGAGCCGGAGCAGTGGCATGAAGCGGTAAGGCATCTGCCTCGCTGGTGATGGCCTAGGATGGACTGTAGTTTGATCCCCCAGCGTCGCATATGATCCTTCAAGCAAGGAGCGATATCTGAGCACATAGCCAGGAGTAATGCCTGAGCATGACCGGGTGTGGCCCCAAAACCTCAAATAAATAAATATAAATAAGTAAATAAAAGAAATAGATTTTAGATTGCTAAAATACTCTAAAGTGTAAAGGGATAAAATACTGCACAAAATCTTAAAAGTAAAGAAAAAAGTTATGATTCTGGAATAACTTGAGCTAGTGTAACCAAGTGATTAGCTATATATGACAGGTATGAATATAGGCTTTGAAATGCAACAAATATTAAAGCTGTATTTTTCAAAACCTGAATTTGAAATTAAATGTTTTATATATATACATAATAGAAATGACAAGATTCATAAAGAAATATATAATAATACTCTAAGTATTATGTGATGCATAATATATATGAAATGCATAAAATATAACAAAATAGTATGATAATTTGTCATTTAATAAAAACAATATACAGGGCCCGGAGAGATAGCACAGCGGTGTTTGCCTTGCAAACAGCTGATCCAGGACCAAAGGTGGTTGGTTCAAATCCCGGTGTCCCATATGATCCCCCGTGCCTGCCAGGAGCTATTTCTGAGCAGACAGCCAGGAGTAGTCCCTGAGCACCGCCGGGTGTGGCCCAAAAACCAAAAAAAAAAAAAAAACCCAAAAAAAAAACAAAAAACAATATACAGACTCATCATTAACAAGCATTTTCAGTAAATTGACTATTTTGTGATGAATGACACTTGAAGTTTATATTTAATAGGACACATTTTTGTCCATTATACCACATTAGGCCATTATGCCACTGCATTACATTCCCAGCCCTCATTAACTTTTATTATATCAATATATAGATATTGTCTCTCTAAACATGTATAAGGGACATAAATATATAGATTATTTTCTTTATACAAATTTTGGGTGACATATAAAATTTTATCTTTTAATTTTGTTTTACTTGAGTATTCTGTAATGATAAATATATTCACTTTTCCCTTGTAGATAATGATTTGCTCTTAACATCTAAAAAGACTTCTGCCTCTGGAATTTGGAAAATGTAATTAATAGAAAACTAGGCAATTTTGTGCAAAGAACCACAAATAATAGAGGTTAATTAGCTACTTGCTCAGTGGTAAGAGTATAATGAAAATCTACCAAGTAATTAAAAAAAGACCATAACAGTCTACTAATGTATGTTATGTACACCTATTTTATAAAATCACATATTGTCTTCTATACTTTATAAACGATTTTAAAATATGACAAGAATGACCAGTATGTCATAATTTTTAAATAGTAGGATTGGATCACACTTTTAGGGGTTTTGTTGTTGTTGTTGTTGTTGTTGTTTTTTGTTTTGAAGCCACACTCGGTGAAGTTCAGGGGTTACTCCTGGCTATGTGCTCGTCAATTGCTCTTGGCTTGGGGGACCATATAAGATGCAGGGAGATCTAACCTCGGTCCATCCTAGCTTAGCTGTGTGCAAGGAAAACAGCCTACTGCTGCTCTACCGTGCTGGCCCCTTTTGTTTGGTTGGTTTTTTTTAATTATTAACCCTTATTAAAAATGTACAGTGATTTTTTTAAAGATTTGCCACTTACATTATTAGGTTTTTGCCTAAGAATATAACAAATATTTATAATCTTTTTTTGTTTTTTGGGGGGGCATATCTGGTGATTCTCAGGGGTCACTCCTGGCTATAATCTTTTTTAATAAAAGTTGAAATGTGGTAATGTTTATGGAATATGATATTCAAAGTTAAATTAAAAAGTACTACTATATTGTGGTTTTTTATTTATGTTTTTGGACTACGTCTGGAGGTGTTCAGGGCTTTGTGTTTAGTGATTACTCCTGGCTGGGGGCAAGGTACCATCTGGTACCTAGAATCCAACCTGGTCTGCTGCATGCAAACAACTACCTTACCTTATCCATTTACAATTTATCCAGCCCATAACTTCTTTTTTAAATGTCATTATCTGATATTTTTGTTGTTATTTTTAGTTTTTTTTTTTTTTGTTTATATGGGCCATAATAGGCTGCTCTCCTGACTCAGGGCTCAAATATCACTCTTGGCAGACTTGGAGGACAATTTGAGATGCAAGGAACTAAACCCTGGTCTGCTGCATGCAAGGCAAACAACCTACCCACTCACTGTACTCTCCTTCCCAATCCCACTAGCTGACCTTTTCACATAGATACTGATTTGTATTTTTGTTTATACTATTCAACTATTATAAATTACTGTATAATTGGATTTCATTCTATGTAGAAAGAGGACTTTTTTATTAGTACTAAAATACATTTATCAATGAAAGTTATAAATAGTATATAAATAAAATTTTGGCAAGACCTCATCATTACAGTTTCTATTTCTTACTGGTTCTTAAATGAAAATAATGGTAAGAATATTATTGGGGGCCGGGAAGGTGGCGCTACAGGTTAGGTGTCTGCCTTGCAAGCGGATGGACCGCGGTTCGATCCCCCGGTGTCCCATATGGTCCTCCCAAGCCAGGGGTGATTTCTGAGCACATAGCCAGGAGTAACCCCTGAGCGTCAAACGGGTGTGGCCCAAAAACCAAAAAAAAAAAAAAAAAAAAAAAAAAAGAATATTATTAATGAGAAAGTTTATTGTAGACACCATGTTAAATATATTCCTTTAAGAGTTCATGAGAAAGAGTTCAAATCAACATTTTGACAATAATTTTTTTCACAGTTTAGAAGTTAAAAAACTGTTGATACACAAAGAAAATCTCTTATTAGGTTCTGAGAACAATGGAATAGGCTACCCAGACAGTCTAATGAATCTTTCTTTACAAATAAATGGTTTAGTATTCCTGTTATGGGATTCAAGATAGCCAAAGTTCATTTCAATGTAAATATTTCAATGTAATGTATTCAATGTAATATAATTCATTTCAATATAATGTTTTACCTTTTTTCTATGTTCAAAATTTTCTTTCATGCTAAAGGAAATAATGTCATTCCTTCAAGCTGCTCTACTTATGGGTTTTACTTTCCATAAAAAGATAAAATTGACTTAATTGATGTGCAGGTAGACAAAAAGAGGTAGATAAAGAGATTGTAGATTTATTTATGTATAATTTATATTATTTATTAATATAGGCATAAAACATTTAAAATTTAAATAAATTATTCATATACATTATCTTGAAAAATATAGTTTATTTAAAAGATTCTTCAAAGGTTACTAAAATAAGCATAATTAACCATTTTGGTAAGCCAAAGGCTTACAAAAATAAAAACATTCTCAAAGAAAATGAAAACAGTTAACAAAATTGCAAAATTTGACTAAACATGTTAGCATGTCAAAATACAACAAATTCAACTTAAATTAAATAAATATTTTAAATAGAAATATTAATGTGTGATAGTACAAATATAATCACATTTTTATTCATATATTGACTTTTTAAGTCCAAACAAATTGTCAAAGAATGATCTCAATTAATGAAGAATTTATTCAATTTGAAATTTTTAGACTTTAATATTTGGTATTATGATATATATTCTCTAGTATTAATTTTTTCTTCAAATATCATAGATGATTTATTATCAAAAATGATAATAGCAACTTTGATTTTCCCATAATACCTATAAGACAGAAAGATGAATGTTTTACAAATAAAATTTTGCTGTATTAGAAAACTCTGATCTGACATGATTCAAAAAAATATATTAGCCAGAAAAACATTTTATAGTTCCCAAAATCTGTTTCTAGTATAAAATATAAATGGATGACTAATGGTAAGGATAAAAAAAATAGTCTAGTTTGTTTTTCTTTAGATATTATCATTGCCCTGTCAGAATAAAGATATATTAAGAACGTTGAATGCATTTCTGTGAAATAGTACTAAAATATCAATGTGTTAGAAGGACCAAACAATAGAATGCTTTTTTGAAAACTAATAGAAATAGTAGATTATTTTATAAAGTTTTTGAATGTTCTGGTAAGTGCTTTCCCAAGGCTAAATGTCTGGCTTAGGTCCAAAGTAATAATATAGCAGATAGGGCAATTGCCTAATATGCTCTACTGTGTTCAATCTCCAGTATACCCTTCTGTTGCTTGAGCACAACTAGAAGTAAGTCCTGAATGCAAAGCCACAGAAGACCTTGAGATTGCCCAAATGTGTCCCCCAAATAAACCAAAAACAAAAAAATGTCAATACAGTTTATTAGAAATAAGATAACTAAATTGCATTTACTTTGAATAGTGTCATAAGACTACTGCTAGCATGGAAACAGTGTAGGCCATCTTGACAATAGTTTTAAAGAAATTCATGTGGCTTTGGAAAAGAGTTAAGAGTGCAAGAAAGGGGCCGGAGAGATAGCATGAAGGTAAGGCGTTAGCCTTTCATGCAGAATGTCATCGGTTCAAATCCCAGCATCCCATATGTTCCCCTGAGCCTGCCAGGAGCGATTTCTGAGCATGAAGCCAGGAGTAACCACTGAGTGCTGCCAGGTGTGACCCCCCCCAAAAAAAAAAAAAAGAGTGCAAGAAAGTCATGACTTAATATGTAACAGGAAAGAGAAACTGAAATAAAGTAACAAGTACATAAAAATCATAAATGTTTTGAAATTTATTAAGTCAGATGGGGGAAAGGAGCTAAAATTGACAGTAAGACAAAATTTGTCTTGGGTATTAAAAATATCACATAATTTTCTGTAACCTGAAGATACTAATCAGATGAACTGAGATTATTTTCTAATCTCTTATAAATCAGAGGCTTCAGTGGAGATCTTAAAAGTTGTTTAGTTATGTGTTACAGGAGGTTAGTAAATAAATAGACTGAAACAGAAATAATCTTGGAAGAGCAGATGTTATGTTGGGTTCAGAGACATTGAGCTTTTTGATGTGCGTGGAGGAAAATAATATAACTTCATCATTAATAGCATAGTAAATCACAATGACAGAAACAATAGTTTTTAAATTAGTATTAAACCATTTGATTAGAACATCAATGCATTAGTTCTTGTGACGTACATGTATGAGCTTTTTTGTGACAAGGTTAGAGTAGAGCACATGTACCACATATGAAGCCCTGGGAGTAATTTCCTACACTGAAGGGTTCCACCCCAATAGCCACTGAGTGTAACTTTCTTCTGCTCAACCACTGACTCCTCCAGGTCTGTGCCATAATGCCAAGCGTCATGGCTACATTTCCCCATCCCCCAACCAGAGTAGTGCTGGGTGGGGCCCATGTAAAAATATCTTTTAAATCCATTGAAATGCAACTGACCTTTGGCTGTTAAATTTCAGGCTTCAACACCCTCCCCTTGAGAAAAAAAAAAGTTCAAAAAAAGTTAGAAAAAAAAGGTAGTATTAATTTAACATTTCAAGTCAAGCACATCTGTCTAATGAATAATCTATGGTTTTTCTTTTACATTTTATTTATAAATTTGTTTTTTCGGCCACACTGAAGTGCTGAGGGCTCACTCCTGGCTCTGTACTCAGGGGACAATATGGAAGGCATGCTGCATTCAGAGCGTGAGCATTAACTGCTGTACAATGGCTCTAGCCCCCTGAATAATCTTCATTTTAATTTCTTTGTTATCAGACTTAATAGAGAATGATTCTCACACCAAAGTAGTGAACCATTCATCACTTCACTTGAACTCATGAGTGTTTATGAATGTACATGCATGTGTGTGCACATGTGTATGTGTAGAGAATATTCTCAGCTAATTTCAATTCTCTCAGTTTCAAGAGAGATTTTTACAGCTTACTCTCAGTATTTGTGAAAATGCAGTCTTTGAGCTATAACATCTATGTATTCCCTCTACCATTTGACAACTAGTATTTTATTCTCATGTAAATTGGATTTTTTTTTCACTTTTGAATTTTACCAGAGCTTCTTTCTCTGGTTTATTTCTTTTGGTGATACCAATTCCTTTATATGTGTTAAATGGCAAGATTCCCTTTATTTATTTATTTATTTTTTGGTTTTTGGGCCACACCCAGTAACGCTCAGGGGTTACTCCTGGCTATGCGCTCAGAAGTTGCTCCTGGCTTGGGGGACTATATGGGACACCGGGGGATCGAACCGCGGTCCGTCCAAGGCTAGCGCAGGCAAGGCAGGCACCTTACCTTTAGCGCCACTGCCCGGCCCGATTCCCTTTATTTCTTAAATCAAATTAGAAGATTTTATTTTAATTAAATCAGAGTCTTACAACATCTTGTACCTGGATATCTGTCTCATATCTGGAAATTATTATTTCTTTGCATATGTTCTCCATTCTTATACCTCTAGTATCCATATCCAATAATATTTTTCCATTGTCACTATGTATTTTAATATTACTGTGAAAGATTTGTAATTCACTTATTTGTAATTCCTTTATTGGTCACAATAAAATTATTAAAAGTAATGTTTTCCATTTGTTTTACTTGATGGTTGTCTCAATTTATGTAGGTTTTCTTATTTCTTATTTATTCTAATAGATTTCTCTTCACTGATTTGACAATATCAAGTGATTCTTCTTCAAGTTCGCACATTATTTTGTCTGATGAGACTGCTATGGTCATATCTATAATATTTTTTATTTCACTCATTTTATTTTAAGCTTCACAGAGTTTCTGGTTGGTTTATTTGTGTGTATGTATGTATGTGTTTGCGTGTCTGCATGTGAGAGAGAGAACTAGGGAGAGAGATACTGTGATTTCTGTTGTACTTATTTTGTTTAGCTTTCATTTATTCTGCATTTAATATAAATCATCTTTAGTACCATAAATACCGTTCAAGTTTGTTAGAATGATAATTAAAATTGTTTACCGGGTCTTTGTTATTTGGATTGCCAGGTAATTGCAAACTTTCCTCTTCTTTTATGTTGTCACATTCTCTTGCCTTTTTTAATGTGTTTCTGTTGACTCTGCAGTTAATTTCAGGATTTTATCACTTATTTTGCTGTTTCAGATTGATTTGAGGTGGAAGAGTTTTACCTACAAGCAGCTGTGAGAACAGACCTTGGGGGTGAGACGCTCAATAGTTGGTACCTGATTAGGTTCAGTCTGTGTGTAAAAATTTCAAAATTATGATGGGTCTTCTATGACCCATCTAGGAGGTATGGCAGGTGGCAATATGTGTAGAGCTCTTAGGATAGTCAGAGACATATTTGGAGGGTCGTTCCTTTCTCTTAATTGTCTGCAGGAGGAAATTCTAGCTTATTTCTCCCCTGAGTACTCAGCTTCCCATAATGGTAGTCGAGAGAAAAATGAACTTGAGGCCAGGTATCTTTAGAATACTCCTTTATCAGGGCTCCTGAGGCACAGAACACATTGTAGGAAAGTGTCACGGTTGTTTTAGTTCTGGTTGATTGCAGCTCTTCCTTGGAATTATGATGTGGGTTTATGCTTGTGACACTCTAGCATCTCTGGGAAGAGAAGTTGCAGCAGCCACACATCTCCCAGGATAATAAAGTGAAGCTAAAGCTTCATCCAGAGGACTAAGTTCAATAGGGATCAGATTCTTCACTCTAAGTGGGGAGAGCCTTCACTGTACAGCGGTTGCATGTCCCCTGCATTCGTCATTAAAGTCTTATTTCTATGCAGTCAGGTGAAAATAATACAAAACTTTAGCTTAGGACCTGAAAAATGGGGTTCAGGGCAAAAGGGGTGTGGTCTCAGTAATTGTGGAGGTCTGTTTCAGCACAGGGACAGTTGCACCTCCTTGGAGTGATGCAATGTGAACTCTGGCTCACACCAGCGATGGAGACGGTGTGGGGGAAACCTGGGGAAGAATTTGACAGTGAGCCTGAAGGAATTGGCAACTCTTTGGCATCTTTCCCAGAGTATAAAAAAAATCCTTTGAAAGGTAGCTCTGGGGTTTGAGGATGGAATGCTGCAGGCGCAAATACTCTGTACCATCCCGACTAACTTCATTTCTCTTTTGAGCTTGTCAAAGATTTTGCTGCCTTTTTCCCCCTTAGTTCTGAGTTGCTTTTGTTAGTAGTAATTGGTTGCTTTTGATATTTTTGTAGCTTGGAGCATCTGTATCCCTCACCTCTTTTTCTTGCTGATGTTTTTAGATGTTTATCTCGGTAGATTAAAAAAATCAGCAATTTATATTTATGCTAAATATGTATTGTCATTTTATAAGTAAAGGATGAATAGAAAAATGAAATGATAATAGTACTATAGGTGAGATGATAATCATTGTTTTTCCAGGACATCCAATATATATATATATATACATATATATATATATATATATATTCCAAGACACTATAGTCTTTTCTATTACCTACATGCAGTGATTAGCAATTAAAGCACTAACTGATCACTAGAAAAAGAATATTCATTATATTGTCTTTCCACAGTAACTGTTTAAAGTTCATTTCAGAATTATCAAGATTTTATATGTAGAAATATTTATAGCTGGTAGTTCTTCTAGAGATTATTAATCTCTCAAAATATTTAAGAAATTATTGATAAAATTAATTGTTGTTTACATTTACTTTTGTTTAACAATATTATGGAATCTTAGAGTATTTTATTTTACACTATTACACCTTTGTATGTGCATAATTCTCATCTCTCAGTTCATCAAATTCCAATGTCCTCCCACTACTCAGAGCCCATTGCATTGTCCATGTTATTTCTCCCAAATAGTCTTTCATTCTGATGACCATCATATTCCTTCACCAAGACTGCTTATAAGGTTTGTTGGTATTTTGGCAGTTATTTTACTAGTTGCTTTAATAGTTCATTGAAGTAATATCAGGCAATAATTGTCTTTCACTTTCTTATTTCAGTTAGTTTAATGACTTTGATATTGATCCATCTTTTCCCCAAACGGCACGTTTACCTCTTTTTAAATATCAGAAAAGTATTCTGTTATATATGTTATGTATGCTATATATACTACATATGCATAATACACATATATGTATGTATATGCTATATATGTATATGCATGCATATATGTATATGTGTATATGTATATGCTATATGTATATGTATGTATATATACAACAACTTATCTATTCATCAACTGCTTTTAGTTTGATATTAGTTTTGATTCTGAATTTGGTCTACTGCAAATTATATTACTATTTAGTGCAAATATACTTTTGGATTACTCTCTTCATATCCTTTAGATAAATACATATACTAATACTCCTAGATAATAGGAATATTTACTTTTTTAATGTGTATTTAAACAGATTTTATAAAGACTGGACAGATTTACATTCAGCCAACTATATACCCGATTCTTTTTTACAGTCTAGCTAACACATATTTCAAATTTTTTTATAAATGCATTATTTTCTTGAGTGTGAATGGATATCTCATTCAGTTTTGACTTAAAGTTCTCTAGTGATGTTATTGAACATTTTTTCAAGTTACTGAGGACCATCTGTTTGATATTTTTTGAGAAGTATCTTTTTGATTTTCTTTTTCCCAGCAACATTTATTTTAGTGAAATATCTTTAGATGAAAAAATTTTATACATATACTTATGTATAAGTGGTATACTGAATTTAGTAGAAATAAAGATATAGTTGTCCATATTTCTTTCTTATATTTTGTGTAGTCTCTTGACAGACTAGTTTTCTTGATTGGAATCTATAAGTCAATAAAATTAAAAAGTCTTATTTTCATGATATGGACAGTTTTCTCTCTTACTACCTAATTTCTGATTTATATTTAAATTCAAAATATTTTTATATTTAGGATTAAACCAACATACTGTGAATATTCCATTGCATGAGTGTTACTACTGTGAGGTAATTTTGATTTTATCAATATATTTTTAGTATTTATTTTATTGTTTTACCACACACTTATCATGCCATTATTGTTATTTGCCATTTAAGAAAAATGTGTTAATTTTTTCTACAAATATGTTATTTTTAGCACAAATATAAAGTGTCCAATTCTTACAATGTATTTAGCCACCAATTATTAAGAAATCATAGTGTATTTTATAAAGTTTTTCTAATGAATTTTACATGGATATCCTGTTTTTAAATTCCATTGTATATTTTCAATTTTTCAAAAAAAATTCAATGATTTTATTGACTTCTTTGATAACTATATATAACAGTATTGTTTTCTTTGTTCTCTTAATTTAATTTATATTTATAGCTTCTAGACAGAGTCTCCCACCCACATTTTTTAACAAAACCATAAAACAAGAATCATCTTGTTCTGCCTCATATTTCTATGTCTTCCTACAATCTGAGAGAAAAAAATAAAAGTAGATGGGACCCAGGGATCAAGCGGCCTTAGGAGCATTGAGTAGAAATAAAATATGGTCAAACCTAAATAACCAATCCAAAGTCAATGACTATAGAATCAAGAAACTCAAACTACAATAAGCTATAATATACAATAAGCAGTACAGGGGGCTAAGGGTGAAAGTATGGGAGGCATGCTGGAAACTATGGCAGAGGGAGGTTGACACTGATGGTGGGGATGGCCCTAATTCACTGTCACTATGTACCTGAAATAAAACTGTGAAAGACAAGTGATTCACATTGGTCTCAATAAATATTTTTAAAGAATCAGTCCTATATACTCTACATATACCGTCACCTAATGTTAATAACTAGAATTTTAACTAATATTAATGCATTATTATTAACTAAAAATCCATATTTTTTTCAGATTGCCTTAGCTCTGAACCTTTAGTTGTTGTTATAGAATATCATCCCAATAGCTCTCATATACACTAGATTTTTCTTAGCTGGGATGATTTCCAGATTTGCCTAATTTTTTTATAAGTCAGAAGACTAGATGCTAATAATATTATACAACTAAAATAATTAATCACAAGAGAAATTTTTCATAATTCTATTTTTATGAGGTATTAAAGAGGCAATTCATAGCATGTAAAATAGTGATTTTTTTCAGGGGTTAGGGAGTAGAGAATTGGGAATTTCTTATTATGGGTATAAGATTTTCCCTTTGCAAGATGAGAAATTTCTAGAAACTGCTACATATTATATTGCATTGTATTTATTATATTGTATTATATACTTAAATTTTAAGAAATGTTTTTAGCATAATAAAAATAGATAGTAGAACTAAAGTATTTAAATTATTTTTTTACAAAGGCATGCTTTTTACTTTTAACTATTTAATCTGAAATATGATAAAGAAATTATATATTGAAAATATTGATTAGAGTCATTCATGATTGTCTGTACAGTAATATATTAGAATATTAGAAATGTTATGATATACACTATACATTTTATAATGACCATTATAAAGTAAGTACTAAAGATGTACTGCAAAATAAAGGCATGTCTAAATGATATTTACATTCATATCAAAGTAATGGGCTGAGAGATTCATGATAGGGCTCTCGCCTTGCATGTGTCATACCTAGGTAGTATCTATAATACCTCATATGGTCCCCTGATTTCCACTGCAGGTGGCCTGAGCACGACCAAATAAATATAAACAAAATAAAACAATACAAATTTTACTTATAATATGTTACTAATATTATTTTGGTTTTGCATGTTGAAATAGAATAAGATTAATTTGTATGGAATAGGTCTTTCATATCATCTGCCATTCATTATCTACAATTTTGTCTGACTCACCACATTTGCCATTTCCATAATTTATAAGTCTCAATGATTTTTGCTATATGAATGAATAATTGAAATACAATATACAACTATGAAAAATAGAATATTATATTAAGATTTTTAATATTCCAGAACATTTTTGTTATTAAATATATTTATAACATCAATACTTAGATCTTGGCTCTCTTATATATCAGGGACCACAAGAACTAATTAGAATGGTCCCTGATGTTTATATGTACTCTGTGTTATAAATATGGAGGAATATCTTTTTCAGATAGTAAAATAATTATTTTTAACAATCAAGATTTTATATTTTATTCTTATTTATTTAACTTATTCATTGAGTACATGTATATGTACTTGAATGTGTGTGTGTATATATATATATATATATATATCTTAGCTCAGTGTTTTATTATCTTGAATTTTTAGTTCAGGAATACTTAGCTAAATCACGAACAGCTTGACTATTTTCTCTAGCCATAGATCTTCAAAAAATTCGTATCTCATAAAAGCATGCTATTTGTTACAAAAGGAATCGGATGTTATAATTAAGATTGCTCAGGGCAAAACTGTCACTGTTATTGACAAAACAACTAAATGTGCTTGTCAGTTGATGGCTGTTTAAGAGTATTAGCTCTATATACAAAGAAAAACTGATGAAGTATAGATAGGATTGATATAAATAAAAATACTTATTTTGCAATGTAGTAGGATCTACAAAAATTCGGTATTAAAACATATTTGTATGTTGTATTTGAAGACAACTTCATTAAAATGGAAATTGGATTTTTATTGAGAGGAGAAAAATAACAATTTGGAGTTGACTCATTGTTGCATAAATCTATGAAGTCTGTTTGTGGTAAAAAATTAGCAATATAATTGCTTTATTTAGAAAGGTCAAAATCTCTAATTTTTTTCTTTGTTTCAAAGCAAAAAAGTGTTCATATATTTCATTGTGAATTTTTTATGGAAGCAGGTGATAGAATGTTTATTTTCAATGATAATTATAGATAAAAATGAATCGTATATTTAAGATTAACTATAGCATTTTATTCTGCATTTGCAAAGAATATACTAAGCACATTTGATATAAGGCTGTGAATACGAACCCTGGTAATACAACTTGTAATGTTCAGAACATTTGGTTAGTCATCAGGAAAGTTGCTGTAGTCTCTAGCATTCATTCCTGCATATGCCAGATTGGTCATGATTCACAGGGAGTTATCTCTGAGACCAGATACTTACTTGAGAGGTCTTTGCTTCCCCTCAAAGAAAAAAAACATGGTAAAATATTAGGGTGAATACAAATATATTCAATTGAATATCATGTGAGTTCACTTAAAATTGGTTTGAGTTGGAAGGATCTGAGGAATAGTACAGTTGGTGATTGCTTTGTATACAGCTGACCTTGGTTTGATCCGTGGCACCACGTAATGTCCCCTGAACCCTACCAGGAGTGATACCTGAATGCAGAGCCAGGACTAAGCCCTGGCCATTGCTGGGTATGGCCCCCAAACAAAATAAAGACCTTGGATTTAACTTTTTGTTTTGTTTTTGCTTAATTTGCTGCTTTGCTTTGATTCTTGATTTATACTGATTATAGTTTAATTAAAACTTTGTGCAGTGACTAGGTTCCTAATTTTTTTTTGGAATCCAAAAAATCTGCTTTTGTTTCCATGATCTTATGATAAGCACAGTTAAGAGAATTCTGAATTATCTGCTCTCTTTCTCATCAAATAAAACCAAATGTCTCATTTTAGGGCCTTTCCTTCATTTCAGGAACTAAGCACCTTACATATGTAATCTCTTGTTAGCTTATTGAAAACCTTATTTTGCTTATTTATTAATTGACTTGTGGGGATTACTGGCTTCTGCGCTCAGGAATCACTCTTGGTGGAACTCCGAATAACACATCAATTCAGTGTATCAGAGTCTAGCTGGCTGTGTGTAAGACAGGCTTCTTAACCGTTGTAGGGACTCTAGCCCTGTAAATTCAAAACAGTAAGCTACAGTGTTCTTTGTTCTTTTTTTATTCCATTTTATTTTATTTTTCTAGTGTTAGAGGTCAGTCTCATGTTGCAACTCTAGGTAAAATTGAATAACTTTTATGTTACTATCGACTATACATTATAGAATATTCAATTTCAGATGTTCTTGATATTGAAGTCCTTTGAGTTTTATTTTGGTTTTTCACTCAGATTAAACTTATTTTATTTTACTAAATAATATAAAAATGTAAAATTTTTGGAAATACATTTTTTCTGCTTCCTAATTTTTGATGTGCATTTTTATTCATCCTAGATTTCTATTTATTTTTCTTTTATTTCTTGAAGTTTCTTTACAACTGACTTTTTTCTTCTAATATTTTGATAAATATTCAAAAGATTCTTATTGCATTTGTGCTTAATAATAGCAATATTTTTCTAAATTTGAAATTGGTAGATATGCGAATGAATTTGCAAAATAAGATATTGTCAGAATTTTTACATTTTGTATTATTTTCACAGTCATCTTGAATTTTATATTTTCTATAAAACTACAATAACTACCCTGATAATGCTGTTTTGTATATTTACTTACAACAGTAGATTTAAAATTAAGTTATTGCACCATTGTTTACAATTTTTTTTTTTTTGGTTTTTGGGCCACACCCAGCGGTGCTCAGGGGTTACTCCTGGCTGTCTGCTCAGAAATAGCTCCTGGCAGGCATAGGGGACCATATGGGACACCGGGATTTGAACCAACCACCTTTGGTTCTGGATCGGCTGCTTGCAAGGCAAATTCCATTGTGCTATCTCTCTGGGCCCTACAATATTTTCTAATTGCAAGAAAAATAATTCCTATTGCCAGTCACCCATGAGTTTTCAAATATGTATTTTTCTTTTAAGTCATGTATCCTTGCAACAGATTTGGTTCATAATGAAATTTTTAGTTATAAATTTAAGAATGTCATATGCTTAAAATCACTTACAACAATAAGTAATATAAAGTTACTTATAATTATATTATGTACATATGTTTACTTTTATTAACATATCAATAGTATGCATTAGAAACACTCTAAAGTTTATGCCCTTAATGCCTCATATATGTCCCTTTATAGTTAATGAATATTTTTAGTTTATGAATTTTACCATGACTCTTATACATGAATTTGCAGCAATTTTTTTATATTTCAGGAAATGTATTTGTGTGCTCTTTTCTCAGTTATTATATATTTAAACATATATTTCTGTTGTTTCATCTAGAAAAGGTGTATTGCTGAATTTTTTTTTTAAATTAAACATGAAGGGCTAGGCAGTGCTCAATAATTATTCCTGGTTCATTTCTTGGGGTTTACTGCTGACAGTGCTCAGGTGACTATGCAGTGTTCAGGATGAAAAGGGGCCCAGGCAAAGCATGTGTTTCTGCTCTTTGAGCCATTTTATTAGCCTTCTATATCTAACTTTTGAAGCTGTAAATCATGAACCGATCTTTTTCACTCTACAGAATGACTTTCTAGTGTTTAATATATGAATGTAAAGTATGAATGCTTATGTTAAAAAGTCTTCAATCCTATTTCATATGTTGATGTTTGAGTAATTTTGTTCTATTATAATTTCAGCACTCTTAAGCTCTAGTAAGAATTTCTTTTCTGAGGGTTATGTTTATTTGTCAAATTGTTTTTGGTTTTCTATTCTGAGAATCTGCGTACTCAGTAATATTGTTTATTTTTGACCAGTTATGTTAGAACTACTTTGTGAATAATAGTGAATAATAGTGAATAATAGGCTCAGTTCTACTTATTGAAGTAAGGTTAACTATGATGAGATGGAAATGTTTTTTATTTGGGGGCCTGAGTGATATCACAGTGGGCACATGGCCCACCCAGGTTCGATCCCCAGCATCCCACATGGTGCACCAAGCACTGCCCGGTGTGGTTCCTGAGTTTGGAGCCAGGAGTAATCCCTGAGCACCACCAAATGTTAACCAAAAAACCCAAATATTAATTATTTAATTAATTGTCCTTAAAATATCCTACAAAAAAAATAATGGTCCTATTAAAAGTATGTGATTTCAAAAGTAAATCCTACAGAAGAGTAAGTCAGCACTGATTATTCCTAGTTGAAGTAATCATACAAGTTAGTCATATCAATAAATAATTATAGCCCTATCAGAATAGATTGTAACCAGGTGCTGGGGCAATAGAACAGTGGGTAATGCTTTTGTCTTGCATGCAGCTGACCAATTGCTGGTTATTTCCCCAAAACAAACAAACAAAAGGTATCTGTTCATCTGTTAAATTGATTTTATTTTTACTTGGATAATCAAACATTATTTTGGTTTTAGTGATTGTTATGCTATTTTATATAATTTCACCTAGAACTATTCTTGTAAATCCAAGAGCTATAGAATTCTTACATCTTAATTTCAAGTTTAATGATTATTGCTATAATAATAGATTTTGATATGTAACTTTTATGTCAATAGTAAAAGTAAAAATATTTGACTGATATATAGCCAGATTTATTTTTGCAAATTAAGCACACAAATGTTTAAGCAAATGCTTAATCAAATGTTTTATGACACTATACTATAATATTTTGGTTTTTTGTTTGTTTCATTTGTTTGTTTGTTTGTTTGGAGGCCACACCTGGCAGTGCTCAGGGGTTACTTCTGGCTCTGCTCTCAGAACTCATTCCTGGCAGACTCGGAGACCATATGGGATGCTGGGAATCAAACACAGGTCTGTCCTGGGTCAGCCACATACAAGGCAAACACCTTACTGCTGTGCTATTTCTCTGGCACTAAACTACAATTTGAAACCACAAAGAAAATACCATGCAATTCCAAAGTGTAAAAACATTAAAGATCAATTATTTATTGTGATTTTGTGTCTTTAATTTGATTTTCATTTATATTTCTTTATTCTCAATTGTTTGAAGAATACGTTTCCCTTACTGTAAAAACCTCTGCTTTTATCCAGCCTAGAAGACTATCATTATAATATTTTTAAGAATGTGATAGAGTCTTTAAAATACAATTTCACATTGACAACTCAAGAAGTCCAACAGTTAGGACTCAAAAGACTTTCAGACATAATGTGACACAAAGTTGATAGAAAACAAAATACTTAAATATTATTATTTTGTATTTTTATTTGAGCTATAGTAAATTAACTCTATTACAAATTTTATACTTTCACAGTCAGTATTTTTGATATGTTGTTATTTATACCAATGCTATTATTAATAATATTAAAATTTCAGAAATACAGTGTACGTATTGCACTACATGCAGCACTAAAATGCTATGTCCTACCATATCAATAGACCCTCTCCATTATCCCTGCCTTCTTTGATTTAGCTGCTCAGTTCCATAGGAAGATTCAAAGTTTGTTAAGAAAGTAAATTTTAATTTATATATGTCAAAATTTCTAAGGTTTGTTTTATTTTTAAAAAAATATTTGGTTGGAAAAATTTTAGTTTGAGTAGTCTTATTTTTATTCTTTAAAGAAAATACCTTAATTGATTGTTTAAGTGTGTTTAAATTAAAATGGCAGTTTAAACAATCATATGTGACAAACCATAATTGTTGTCTTATTCACTTCCAGTTTATGGTTTCATAATAAACTAGTAATTTCACTTGTAAAATGTAATTATAACACATTTAAATTTAAGTACTTCCAAGAATTTTTTTTTACTACCTAATAAAGATAACTTCTTTGCTACAGTAGTTTACCAAAGTGATAAACATTCTCAGTTTTGTGAAGTAAATTGCAATGCTATGAGCAAGCTTGTCTATTTATGTGAGCACCTTGAGTTCAGAAGTGCTTTTTAAATTCTGTGAAAAACATTTTAATCCAAACAAATTAAAGGTGCAGGCAAGAGGAAGGGAGATTGGTTTGTGGGGTGGGAGATGATGGAGTCTAGGAAGAGTCATGATGAAAATTGATACTGGTGGTAGAATTGGTGTTGAAATATTATATGCCTAAATCTCGACAATCAATAACTTTGTAAACAACAGTTCTTTAAATAATTGTTTAATTAGAAAAACTTTTTGTTTTTTTTTGGGGGGAGTCACACCTAGCGGCTCTCAGAGGTTACTCCTGGCTCTGTGCTCAGAAATCACTCCTGCCAGGCACAGGAGTCCATCTGGGATGCTGGGATTTGAACCATCGTCCATTCTGAATAGGCTGCTTGCAAGGCAAATGCCTTACTGCTGTGCTATCTCTCTGGACCTAGAAAAACATTTTAAACTATAGGTGACATTATCTCAGTGATAATCCATTGATAAAATATTGTTAATCTATTAAAATATAAACTTAGTTAAGGAAGGGCACTGAAAAGATGGATCACTTTATTAGTGAGTTAATTTCTTTTTTATTAACATTATTCATAGTAGTGTTTGTATTGCTACTCTAGAGTTATAATTAGAGAAATGTCACATACTGAGTTGTTCAAATGAAAACATACATTATAGGATTCTGAGGGAAAATGTTTTTTATTCTCTCTAGCTTCTGTGTTTATTAGCACTAGATGGGGATCCCTAAAACCATCACAAATATCCTGCTTTTTATCTTCTCTAATCTGGCCATTCAAATCTAGGATGTTTGCCCAAGATACTGGTCTGCCCATTGTTTTATATCTTGTGTTGTACCTATTTGGATAATGTGATCTAATCCAAAACAGAATGTTAGTAAAGACATTGCTAGAACATTCTAAGAGACTATGTTGTGGGGACCAATGTTCTGAACAAGAAGGGATGTCATGTTGTAAATGACCACAAACTAGGCCTCTCTTTCTCAAAAATAAATTTCTATTAACACTGGCCCTATTTACCTAGATATATCAGTAGCCTATTTAGAAAGAACAGGAGGGAAATATAAGAAAGTACCCCAGATAACAGCCAATTGTCTTAACTATCATCAGAATCTATCATCATTGTCTATACTGGGAAATGGGCCCTGACTGATAGAATAAAGTTTTGTTTTGCTTTACTCCTATTCTGTGGTCTCTTCCTTCAATCCAGACCCTAGCAAGATAATATGAATCAGATTAAAATGTTTAGTTCAATAAAGAAACATGGCATTTTTATGGATTTTTTAAGCATTATCATCATATTGTACTTGTACTACCCACCATATAATATCTGATATTTTTGTAGCAATGTTCATAATATCTTGTTTGGATATAATGATGTTTTAGGGATTGTCTTGAAATACAAATATGATTGCTATTTAAAAAATCACAAAGTTGGTGAATTGCCTTCCTATGCCAATGAAAGAGCATTAGAACACTGTATTTGCAAATGGAAATCCAATTAACTAAATACAAGAAACATCTGGATTATTACTTCTTATATTAAAATGATTATCATATAACGTTTAGCCTCAAAGAATTTAAACTGCATTTTATGAAGTCCAGCAATGAGTAAATGCCATGACATTATTATGCATAAATAAAACTCTGTACAGCAATGCTGGTTTTTATATAGACAACTATTGTAGCATTTATTTTAACATTCATCAGAGTTTACAGATCTAGGTTTTGTTGTCAACAGATGATTTTTTAATAAATTATGATCAGAAAAGTAATACAGATGTACTGTACATCAAGTTCTCCTTTCCTCATTAGTATAACAGCTGCTTGGCTGACAATTTGAGTATTTTAGTGTGTCTCCTGGATTATTTTTCTATTTATGAGGATAGAGTTTTCCAGGTTTTTCTTACCTATTTTCCCAAGAAACCAGAAAAAAATATACATTAGATTATTAAAACATTTCTACATAAGAGAAAAGTAATAATCTTAACATTATTAAGATTAAGTGAATCAAAAAATAAAAATATTTTAACATAAAAACACGTGTTATTTGATGGTTTAAAGAACATTATAACACTTTGCAAAAAACATAGACAAACTATAACTTTGTAAGGAAAAAATGTAAATCTGAAGCCTTTCTTGATAGATAAATTCTCTTCTAACACTTACTTTATTTGAGCATTTTAAATAAAGAATATTTGTGAGTAAATTTATGTAAGCAAGGGATAGTTGGCATTTAAGATTATTTATTTTTTAGGTGAAAGAAAATATTTCTGTAAGTAGTTGGGAGACAGGATTAATAGTCTGTAATGTGGTATGTAGTAATGAAATAAAACTTCTACTACAATAGAAAAAATTTGGTATCTATTTCAGAAATGGCTATACATATTAAGAACAATATAAGTAAATTGCAAACATAATATTGAAAATGCAGAGTATAATATGAAATGCAGATAACATTTTAAGACCAAATAACACTTCCACAACCTAAATCTAAATTCTTAACTTATTAAAAGGCTAATTTTAAAACATCTTACAATAATATTAAATAAAATTTTCTTTATATTCATGCTTTTTCTATTAAAATAAAATTGTAACAAGTAACTGACCAAGATTGTTGGCCTTACATTTCCCTCTGCCTGATATAATTTCACACAGACTTCTTTTTTATTCTACTCCCTGACCTTCTTTTTTTTTTTTTTTTTTTTTTTTAGAGAATTTACTTTAGAAAACTTGTCATTGTAAATCCTTGCTCAGCTCCTTTGAGGTGTAAATCTTTTCAAACACCTCTTGCCTGCTTTACAACTCAGGAATATTTGTCTCAAGGACTCTGGAGCCATTCTTTTGAAATGTAATCCTCCAGAATGTCAGACCCTTTATTCTAGGCAAGAAGTTCACTAGCATAGCAGAAAGGCTCTTTGCTCCAAGCTATGAAAGGATAGTCTGAATATTAGAAAAAAGTTTACTTATCTTTGAAAAAAACAATTAGCCAATTTGGGGGATAAATTTTCTTCTTTAATCCAGATTTAAAGCCCACTGAGTTTTGCTTTTTATACCAGGAGTAATTGAGTTTTGTCTCCGTTTTGTTATATATTTACTAGTTGAATGTTCTTTAATAGTATTTTCTTAACCTATTTAAGTTTGTTTGGTTCAAAGTTTTCATTTGCACAATAATCAGACCACTTGTATTTAGTGTACAGGGGGATCCCCAATACAGGTAGGTCTCTCTTCTACCTATCAAGCTCAGTACTGTGTCACTGAGTATTTGGGACAGTCAGGATAGTCAGGACTGATGAACACTGCGTGTTCTTGTACTCCAAGAGCATTAAAGTCATGCCAGTATCACTAGTACAGTTATCACTAGTACATGTGTCAAGTTGCACCCAGGAGCCACTTGTTCTGCCTGATGTGGGAACTGGCCAACTCTACTCATTCTTAATGAAGCCACAGTTCTAATGCCATGTGAGAGGGGATTCTGCTCTTCCTGGAAACGGAGAAGTCAGTCCTCACCTCCTTCCTGGATCTGGGTTCATTTTCTAATATCAAGTAAATTCCATTACACGCTTTTATTGTGCATTCATTTATGAGGAATATTTGAAATATCTAAATGTATTAGGAAATCAGATTATCTCCTTAAAAATGAAAATAGTTATGTTCATAATTTTAATAATCAATTATAATTATAAATGGCTACTGTTAGACTAAAATAATAATCACTATAATGAGGAATTCCTATATAAATATATATGTGTGAATATGTATTCTTTATATATGTTGATAGTCTTTAAAAATTCATTAGAGTTGGAACTGAAATAATTGTACAGCAGGTAGGGTGCTTGTCTTGCATACAGCTAAAATGGATTCAATTCCCAGCATGCCAGATTCTCCGCTAAGTACCGCCAGGATTAATTTCTGAGTGCAGAGCCAGAGGAAACCTACCACTTATAAATTCCCCCCAAAATATAAGGTTTTTTTTTTAACTATGTTCATCTTATTCTTTCAAAACTAAGCCATATGGGATATTAATAGTTTTACATACAATAAGCAAATACATTTCCATATAATTATGTTGAAATATTTAATCACTTAAATAAATTTAAGAAAATTGTGAATCATGATTTAAGAAGTAAGACATATTATTTGTCATTAATTTCATATTCTGTCTTTGCTGCAATCAAATATCTAAGTCAATTTAGGTTTTGCCTAATTTGGGCAGATATTAATTTTTGCAGATTGGTTATAAATACAAAAAAGGCTAGAAACTCATAATAGAGGGGAAAAACGTACTAACTTTGTTGGTCTTCACTTCACATTATCAAATGGCAGATTTGGTGCATTATTTATTTTATTCTTAAGTCCATGCTCAAGTAACTTGCTTTGTTTTGTTTTGAGTTCACATTCAGCAAGTGCAAAGGGGTCTTTCCTAGTTCTGTGCTCAGATATTGCTCCTGGCAGTCTTAGAGACTTTATGAGATATTGGGGATCAAACCCAGTTCACAGTATGCCAGGCCCTACCCATTGTGCTATTGCTATTGTTCTAAGTGTCTATATATTAATAATAGAGGTCTATTAATATGATTATATAATATATACTATATATTATACAATATATGATTATAATATCTAATAAATATTTTAAGTATATAATTTATATATATATGTTTTTGAATTATAACAGTTGTGTGAACCAATGAAATGTTTAAAGTTTGAAACCTTTTTATTATATGGATTACTATAAAAGTCCTGGGTTTCTAAGGCTCCGGGTCCACCGGTGAATCTGCTGCGTTAGAGGACTGTGGACCCCATAGTTCTGGACAAATAAACCTCTTGCTGCTGATTATATTCTCTCAAGTTTTGTGGTCTTTATTTGAGAGGATGGGCTTTCTCAGACCCATTAATGGACCCTTTTAACACATATGTCAAAATTATGTTCTTTAGCAGTCTAAGCATATGAAATGGAACTTACATTGAAGATTGTTATGCTACTTGATGGTCACATTTTTAATTCATTTAATGTATATATTTAATTATGAAATTTCCTGAAAACAATATAGATGACATATAAGAGAAATAAACAAAAGTCATCAAATGAGAATATTTTGTTTTTATTTAAATGTATAGAACAGTCAAAAATACTTTGTGTTATAAATATTTCAAAAGCTATATTCTCTCCAAATATACTCAATCACTTACTATGGCAATGATTCTTGGTTGGCACAATTTCTAAGTATTCTCAATTTTTCTTAAATATTATGCTATATTTAAAAATATAAAGTATTTATATTACCAGTTAATTCTCATAATTTGTTTTTTTGTCTTCTATTTTATTTCTCCTTCTTTTCACTTTTAGTATGTTTGAAAGCTTATGGTTTTGAGAAATAGGAGATAGTAACAATATTAGATATTATATATCTTTCCCAAAGACTTTCTAATCTATAATTTTGTTTCCATTTTAAATCTCTCCAGAAATTTTACTTTATACCACATAACCAAACACAGATAAAAACATCTTTCTAATAGACTCAAAGCAGAGCCAAACAAAATATGTTGTTAGAATTGACTGGCAACCACAGACATATCTGGGTACATATTTCCAAAAAATTAATGCCGTCTTCAAATATTTATTTATTATCTTTCATTTATTTTCTTCTGTGAACAGAGATTAGATTTTTGTAAAACATATAATTATGAATATAGTGAAATATTATAAATTAGAAAAATTAGACATTAAATTAATATACAATTTATCCAGTGACTATGATGAATTTGCCATTTAATAGTGCACATTTATATTAGTGATTAATTTTCTTGTTTATGAGTACCATAAAGTTGCCACATTTCCCTCCTCTCCATCCAGCTATCTGAAGTGCCACAAAGTCAGAGAGCATATTTGCATAATAGAATCATATTTTTCTCAAATATAAATCTTAGGTGGAAAGTTTGCTAAAAGTAGGGAACAAGAGTCACTGGAGGAGGGTCATTGACACTGACAGTGATTTGAAACTGGAACTTTAAATACCCCAAACTCTTTCAACCATTTTGTAGATCAAATAATTGTGCCTGATACTTCTTTACTAAGTAATCATCATGGAACTTGATGAATTCCAGCTTATTGCAGGTTGAAATTGCAGCTTATCAGGGTTCTCCTTTTATATTGATCATCAGTGAATTAGCATATCCTTTTTCAATACTTGTTTCTTATCCTACTCTCATCTTTGATCTTTTCCCCTCCTTCTCATCAATTAAAGCTGCTTACTTTCTAGCAGGTAATGTGGACCAGACATAGAAACTAAAGGAGTAATCAGGACACTAGCAGACTGATGTTGGGAAAGTCTACTTTTTTTCAAATCTCTCCTTTCATGAGTTAATAACTATCTATATTCTTGCTGCCTTACAGCAAATAAATATATTTCTGGGAGTGAGACAGAAGGGTCTCTCAAATACCATTTTGGAACAGTTTTCTTCTGTTAAAATTCCATTAATATACTTTTAAAATGATGAACATCTACATACTAGCCTATACATATAACCTTACTCTCACTTAATCAAGACCCTATGGATGACATAGAAAAGACAATGGAGAAGAAAATGCTATAACCCAAGATAACCTTTTCTTCTATAGTTAAAAAATATGTAGTACAAAGTCAATTCCATATCAGAAAACTAAAAAGAAGTGTTGATTTCCAATATAATTTTTAGAATTTGTATTAACTTTCAGCAATGAAATAAGATAATTGTTTATGACTTTTAAATTTTTCATAAATTAGGGCTGAAGCGATAGCACAGCAGTAGGGTGTTGCCTTGCATGTGTCTATCCAGGATGACCTAAGTTTGATTCCTGGCATCCCATCTGGTCCCCTAAGCCTTCTAGAAGCTATTTCTAAATGCAAAGCCATAAGTAACACCTGAGCATTGCCAGGTGTGGCCCAAACTAAAAATAAATAAATAAATTGTCATAAATATCTGTATTGTGAAAGATTATATTCTTCAATTTTTTATATAAGGATATATTTTTAAATTACATTTATAATTATTGTATTTGCATGCAAAATTTGTATTTATTCTTAAGCTAGTAAACTTTTTATGCCTATTAATATTTAAATTTTTATTATGGCTAGTCTATATTAGCATAATACACATAGGATGCACTATCTTTAAATATACTAGTTACAAAGAAGAAAATTCTTCAAACTCCTCTAAAGTAATTAATTCTAGATTTGAAGACACCCTTTTACAAAAACATACATATAAATATGAAAGCTATATAAATTATAATTCAAGTTGGCAATCATGAATAAATCATTATATGTAAAATTAATATATAAAACCCTAATACTTAGTCATGACTGAGTTGGATTATAGAGGCAAATTTGATCATTACTCAACTGGGATTTCAAAGATTATATGGAAGAAAAAGCATGTAAATTGAGTTTAAAATATGAAAAGCATTGTAGCATAATATGTTACTCATAAGTAAAATTAATTGTATTCTTCTAAAACAAGAAGGAGTGTATTGGGTTATTAATTAAAATTTTTATGACCAAAGTTCTATGAGTATTTAGTTTAGTTGTTTAGTTAAAGAAACTCTCAGTTTGGTTGAGTATCATCATGGAGTTTTTCACAGTATAAATGGATCTGTACTTAGTTCTATCATAAGAAGTTGCTTTTTGAAAAACCTTTTCATAATTGTTTGTTTGTTCTGGGGCTACATCCCACTTAAAACTTATTTAAAACTTACTCCTGGCTCTATATTCAGGGATCACCCCTGGGGGTGCTCAGGGGACCATCCTCGTGTACCAGTTTCAAACCCAAGTTCTCTGCCTGCAGGGATCCCCACTACAGTTGTTCTGGCTTCCTTTTGATGTACATTTGTGTTATGTGTGAAAACATTTCCATAAGATTATTATGTTACTATCCTTATTATATTATTATTATTATTATTATGATGATGATGATGATGATGTTACTATTATGTCCTATTCTAATCAATAATTGTGCCCTACCCTAGGGTGTGACCTGGCATTCTGCTCCCACTCTAGGGTGGTACCTGAGTCTGGTGTATAAAAGCAAGGGTCTATGGAAGTCAGGGGCTTTTTTCTGGGGTTGATTTTGAGGCTTTTTGCTTTAGCTTT
Organism: Suncus etruscus; assembly: GCF_024139225.1. NCBI lineage: Eukaryota > Metazoa > Chordata > Mammalia > Eulipotyphla > Soricidae > Suncus > Suncus etruscus. The sequence continues at coordinate 59,025,266 of NC_064850.1, forward strand.
ATCCACTGAATAAAGCTGTTATCTTCTGAAGCCCGACTGCCTGTGAGTTTTCTTCCCGCTGCTTTCACTTCAGAACTGCCGGCTGAACAGGGTGGCAGACGAGTGGTCCGAGCTGGAGGAGAAAGACCTTATGCTCCATCCCACAATCAGCCAGCCCAATCAAGGGCTGACATGCAACACATGTGAACACAATTGAAATCCAAGATATTTAGACTAAAATATCTTGTTTTAAAAGTCAATCTTTACAAAATCGTTTTATACCCAATAATCTAACAGACAGGTGTTTATATTAACTTGCATTTGATATAGTCACAGCAAGTTTGATTTTTTTGTTTTGTTTTGTTTTGTTTGTTTTTGGGCCACACCCGGCGGTGCTCAGGGGTTACTCCTGGCTGTCTGCTCAGAAATAGCTCCTGGCAGGCAGGGGGACCATATGGGACATGGGGATTCGAACCAACCACCTTTGGTCCTGGATCGGCTGCTTGCAAGGCAAATGCCACTGTGCTATCTCTCCGGGCCCCAAGTTTGATATTTTAACAGAAAAAGTTTGCTTTAGAATAACCAAAAAAAGAAAGAAAGAAAAAAAATTTAGTTTTTATCATTCTTAGCATTTTGTTTGGAAAAATTTATTATGAAAATGTGGTTGTGTTAAAATTTTCCCAATATAGTTACTAAAATTCATTGTTATGTTTGAAGTTATGACATTTGGAAAGGCAATTCAAGGAGAATATATTTTCCAGTTAGAGACGGTACCTATTAATCCACCTATGTATCAGTCTATAAGGAACTGACTGATAAGTGGAAGTAAAGTTATCTTGTAAGAAAAGTGTGTTGATATAAATATCCTTATCTTCCAAGAAAGAAAAAAAAATGTGATAAGCAGCTCTCTTTCAAAGTTGACTTATCCAGTAAATATTTAGAAATAATTTAATACTATTTGGGAATTTATGGAAATAATACTAGGCTGAAGAAAACTGAATTTGATATTTCCTGAGATTTATTTAGAACTGTGATAACATTTAAATGTTTTTTATTCTCCTACTTTATAGACTCCCTCTGATAGACTTTTGGCTATGTAACCATAGACTAGAAGATAAAATGGATGTTTCTGTAGACACTCAGAAAAGAAAATTAGTATAAACCTGATCATACAACTGGAAGGTCATAGTGGTGGGAAATTTTAGTTCTAGAATAAAGTTATTAAACTCAACTCTTAAAAACTTTCAATAAAATCAAATCTTCAATATGTCATAGAAAGGATAATGAAAAGTTGGTCTGGGATAAGGTGATATATATTTTTTTTAATTATAAATGCTATTACTGACTCTAGGCAGGTAAGAATGTCAGAAAATCTCCTAACACCTTCCAGTATTTCGGACATCACTGGCCATTTGTTCCCTCTACTTGAATAAAGTTTTATGTATTGAAATATCAGAGAATAAAAATCAAGGCAACTGAGAAGTAGCTCATAAAGAAGGTGGTTAAAAAATACTTAGAAATTGATGAACTAAACTTTGTCATTAAATGGTCAGGGTATGTTGGGCCAGTTTACAGTCCTACAGTGTTGACTGAATGCCTAAGTGGGATTTACGAGGTGATGAGAAATCATTGTAAGATTAGTTATTGTATTATAGAAATAAAGATGTGAAGCTACTGCTTAAATGACTTTGAGCATAAACTTTGGTTTTAAATTTCATGATATGGTATAAATCACAGTTTTACTAGTTTCATTTTTAAAATAAATTTTTGCTTGTTATATTTTATCCAACATTGCTATATGCAAGGCAGTACACATTTCTTCACCTCTTTAGATGCCTCACATTAAATATTGCTCAACTGGGAATCTCCACATTATTTAACAAATAACAAAATGCAAAGTATTTTTAAGTATTTTAAAATGATAAATTTATCATCACTATCAGGAAGGACTTGGTGATTGATTTTAGGTATAGTCCTCATTTTTCTCACATCCAGGCACATCTACATAAATAAAATTTTAAATATATCAATCAAAAGTATATATTTAAGTGAACAAAAATTGAATCCCTAAATCCCTGATGTCTGGAGCTAGCAAGATGATTCAGTGTAGCACAGTGTCGGTGATTTTGCATGTTTGGAAAAATATTTTGCTGCTCATTCAACCTAAAAATTGTTCTATTCTTGCCTAACTTTAATCCAAGATAATACATTTTTTCTGCTTCTAAATTAATATATAGATAAGTTATTTTCAAGCACAGGTTGCACATAACATTTCATATACATTCAAGAAAATTGAATTTGGCATGAAAATTTATTGCATGGATCTATTCTGTTTTTAGTAGTTTCACAATATTTGAGGAATATTTATATAATTAATTTTGTATTTTAACAAGAATAATATTTTTCTAATCTTGGATATTAGTGCTATTAAAATTGGTACCTTAAAGTATAAAAAATACTTGTATTTGTATGTAGAAATTAAGAACTGTCATTATTTTATTTATTATCAGATAATCTATAATGGCCATTTTGTAAATTAATAATATTGCCATAGATTAAAAAATTCTTTTGGTGTTACAAGTGATAGCACTAAGAGAGAATTATGTGGATGAAACTTAACAGATTCATCCTGGTGTTGGGGTGTGTGTGTAATTGTGTGTGTATGTGTGTGTGTGTGTTGCTCACAGGTTAGGGAGCAATGTACAATGCTGTTTTTCTTGTCCAAAATCATCTTATCATTTGTTTGCTAAATGCTATTTTCAAACCCCATTATTTTACTTATTATATAAACAAAATGATAAGCCTATGTAAATTTAATGTGGACTTATAATAAAGATTGAACCAAACTCAACAGTAGCTGACTGCATTTGCTTTGCATGTTTATATGATTACATTGACGTACACAATAGTGCATAGAAATGTATATATAACTTCATTTCTCTATTAAACAAATTAGGTGAATAATTACATTAAAATGTAAGAAAACCAGGCCTTCTGTTGTTTTAAGAAGTGTGTGCTTATATTTATTTTTGTTTTTGTTTTTGGGTCACACATGGCAGCGCTCAGGGGTTGCTCCTGGCTCTACACTCAGAAATCGCTCCTGGCAGGCTCAGGGACCATATGGGATACCGGGATTTGAACCACCGTCCTTCTGCATGCAAGGTAAATGCTTTACCTCTATGCTATCTCTCCAGCCCCTTATATTTATTTTTGAAAATGACTTCGATATATAAAACAAAATGCAAGTTCTATAGAAAATACTGGATTTATAAATAAAATACGTTAATTAATAATTAATTTCTAAGGAGCCGGAGCAGTAGCATAAGCAGTGGGGTTTTTGCCTTGCATACGCTACTCTAGGATGAACCTGGGTTCATTCACCTTGCATCTCATATGGTCCCCCAAACCAGGTGTGATTTCTGAGCACATAGCCAGGAGTAACCCCTAAGAGTCACCAGGTGTGGTCCAAAAAGCAAAAATAAATAAATAAAAATTGTTTTCTCAGTAATTACCTTGACATTTCAATACTAGTACATGCCATATTTACATGATAATTTTGTTTTAATTGATTAAAATGAATTGCAACAAAGGAAGAAATTACAGTCTAGTAAGAAATTAATTAAGGGAGAAAGAGCATAATTTAATTCCTGTGTTGACAGAGAAATAATCAATTATTAAAATTATTTTATTTATTTATTTTGAAAATTCAGATAACCTGTTGAAATCTGAAAATTACCTGATTAGCAAGGCCCAAGAGACAGAGGATAGAGTATAGACAGACCACTACAGGCTGGTTGGTGGCAATTTTAATAATATTCCTTATGAAGGAAACTTTTGAAGTTCTTTGCACCAAAAACAGACCTTTTCTGCATTTATCCCAGACCATGTGCCATCTGGATATTCTCAGTTCATTTTATCCCATTAATAATGATTTTGATATATCCTAATTGAAGACACTTTAAATCACAATGCTTTCAGTATACATATATATTTAAAATACTTCGGATATGGGGCCAGAGAGATAGTACAGCAGTAGGGCATTTGCCTTGCCTGAGACCGATTCAGGAGGAACAGTGATTTGAATCTGGCATCCCATATGGCCTCTTGTGCCTGCCAGGAGTGATTTCTGAGTACAGAGACAGGAGTAACAGCTGAGCACCACCGGGTGTGACCCAAAAACCAAATAAATAAATAAATAAATAAATAAAATATTTACATAAAGCATATTATTTTTATTTTTAAATTCATTTTGGATCACACGTACTGGTACTCAGATCTTTCTTCTGATTCAGCTCTTAGAGCTCACTTCTGGTGATGTGTCCTGTATTGAGGATAGAAACTGTGTTGAACATGGGTCACCTCCTCTATAAGGCAAGTACTCTGCATGTTGTACTTCAGCCAAAACTATATTATTTATTTTTTGAAAGCATATAATTAAATTAATTTTATATTATAATTATATGTTCAGGTAGTAGTTTTATATTTCTTTTCATTTAACCTTCCATAATACACAGTTTATTAGTTACTGATTTTTCATATTTGCCAGAAAGTGCACATCAGGATAATTTATTAAATGCTTACAACAGCTTCTTTAAAATTTGAAAACTTATTGCTCACATTACAATTCTTAGTTATATTAAATATTTTATATTAATACAGCAGCTGCTTGTAAACTTATATCAATGCATTAATAACTTAAATTAAGAACAATATAAGTTGTTAATACACTAATATCAACTTGGTATACATTGTATAGTTTCTGGTATATACCTTAATTGCTATTAACTAAATTATGTCCACATGAAAAATATCCCCAAGAAACATCTAACAGAATGTGGGTATTTTCAGGAAATAAGAGACAACATTTTCTAATTGAATCTTTTTTGGCTTAACTCCATTCTGTTTTTTAAAATTGACTTTGATAATATTTTCCTTTATTTTATATGACTGAAATATTTTTTTAACTCCTCATGAGTAGTTTTTTTTTTTCATTTAGCAAATATGCATTACCTTATACTGGGACTTAAAGTTGAATAGGGTAAATATTTAATTAAGATTTTATATTTACATCATTTTAGACAAAACTCACTAAAGAAAATAAAAAATCAGCGTACTTAATATATGGTAGATATTAATTTAGCAGCATTACAGAAAAGTTTACTTGTTTACATATGTTTTGAGAATGTTGCTCTCAACTTCTGCTTAAATTGGTGAGAAAGCAAGATTCAGAGTCATACACCAAGTTTTCCATTGTCTCTAGAATGGTAAATGATGGGGTGGGTAGAAATTCCATTGCAAACCCATATGAAAACAAAGCATCTATTTATCAAAAGGCTTCGTTGCTGATGGTTTGGTACCATTTTTATTCACTTGAAGATAATTTCAGACAAAACTTTCTTTGAGAAGTTTTTCCTTTGAAAAAAGTATTTTTAAACTGGTATAAAAAGGTATTAATTCTTTTAACTGAACTTTATAATTACTAAGCATGGGATTTATATATATAAATATATATAAATATATATATATGTGTGTGTGTGTCTGTCAGATTAATATACTATATCAACACTGTACTATTGCAAATTTCTCAGTAGTGAGCCTAAACTGTTTTTGGAGTCCATAATTAGATTCCCAAGGCTAGTTCAAATTGAAAGGTTTGTGAGAAGAAATGCTTAGACTCAGTTGGGTTTGCTGACTATTTATTTCCCTACCATGCCAACAAGCAAGCAGCGAAAAAGATGTATACAAGAGCAAGAAAAGATGAAATGGATAAATGAAACTCTACTGTGTTCTCCTCTACAACATCAAACACCCTCAAATCTGTGATCTCAGCAGTCACATAAAGTAAAGAATGTGTTGGGTCACAGGAGTGCATCCAGTCCACTAGCCTTTCATTGGCTTTAAATTGAGGTGGGTTGTTTTAACCCTCCAGGAACTCCCTTGCTGCCATAAATGTTTGCTTGCACTCTCCAGTTTATTTATGGCTGTTCCATTAGGGCAGCTCAAGGTTTCACTGCAGCTAGCTGCACAGCCTGTACCAGTAGAGATAAGTGATGTAGCAGTTGGAATACAGCGGAGACAGATTCAAGAGTGAAATACTGAGGAGGTTAAAGTGGATTGACCCCAGAACATAGAACAGGCAGATGCCTGAGGAGAGAAAGGGGAAAAGTATCTTCCCTCACTCTCTTTATGGGGGATGTAAACACACCATACATCCATGAGCATATATATATATATCCCTGTACTCTCTCTCTCTGGTCCTTATTTTTATTCATTTATTTATTTGGGAGTTCTATTTTTATTTTAATTTAATTAAAGAACTGCAGTTTACAAAGCCACTGATAGTTGATTTTTTTCCCTTGTTACTATACTGTAAAGTGTCTTCAACAATTATGTGTGTTTCTCTAAACATTAATTTTGCTGGTTTTAAAGTTGACAAAACATATTTCCTTTCTTCACTGAAATCATGAAATTTGGTCATTGATGTGTAAACTTGTAGGTCACTTATCTTCACTGCTGCAGTTTTCTATTAAATATTCATATAGTCCTTCCCTCACCTCTATTAAAACAAAACCAAAAACAACTGACAGAGGTGATTGGGGCGGCATCTCAGTAGTTTGCAGGATACAGGATATAAAGGTGTTCCTGGACTCATACTTGGAGAGAGATGGAATAGGTGGGCTCATGTGCCCCCACCTTTTTGGGCTTTCTCCTATCCCCGCTGACCTATCTTTCAAAGGTGATCATACATGCTGAGTTTTAGGACAATTCCTGGCGTTCAGTAAATATCCAGTGGATGGGTAAGATTGAACCGACTCATACTGATTATACTTTTTTTCCTTTTAGATTTTGTGCCCTTTAATTAGTTCTGAGAGTTGAATTTTAAGCTTAAAATATACCAAAACCAATCCCACCACCAGTGTCAAGTTCACATGTTCCCCTTCTCATTCATCACATTTACCTGGAGAGGTGGCTGCTGCTGAGACGTCATGTTTTTCAGGGCTGTTGAATATGTGCTTTGGATATAAAGCTATAGAACTTTCCCACATCATCTATTCCTTATTTTTAAAAGTAAACTCTAGAAAGGAATTCTATTTAATTGTATAAAGTGAGAAATTTTCCAATCCAAAACAAAAAAATGCTCTCAAAATATCATGATATCTTTTAGAAAATGGGAGTGAGAAATTAAAAAAAAATTAGAAGGAAGTTTTTGGTCATAACTATAATGTGTTATTTATTTCAATCTGCTTTTTGTATTAAATGAACACCACTAATGAATTCTTGTGTGGGTAGACTAAAGACTGAAGGTACAATATTAACTTCACACATGATTGTCATTGGCATGATATAACACCAGAACTGAAGATATTTATTGCACTATACCAAAAATAGAATGAATAATTTGTATGATATATTTGATACACTTGAGTAGTTGCACAGACTCATAAAGTCAATAATGCTTATATAACTAATTCGTTAGATGCCTTTGTAAGCATTTAAAACATATCACTACATCAACATATTTTTGGTAACTTAATATCACAACTGTTTTATGCACATTATTCTGCCATTATATCTACTTAAATATTCAAAAATTGAAATCCAGGGAAATACAGACAGTTGATTGGTATTTGAATAGATGTTATCTGGCTCTATATACTGGTCTAAATCATCACATTATGGACCATTCTATTAGACAGAGATTAACCTGTTAATACAGATACAAATATATGCATAAAAGCAAAACTAAGATACATTTGTACTTAGAGTAGGAGATATAATGTCAGCTCTCTTCCTTATATGGTCTAAGACAGTTAGGAAATAATGTCTCAAAGCAAACCTAATAGTAATAAATATGAGAATCGATTTTAAAATATTTTTTAAATTAAATCAGGGTAGAGCATGCTCACTCCTGCTGAATACTATTGCAAGGGGCTTCAACAGATCATTGCTTTGGGTTTTGAGCCCAACCTCCCCTAGAAGCTCCTGCTGAAGTTTTGTGAATGGAGGTAAACAGAAATGCCCAATCAGGATGGAACCTGCTAGCCAACGCCGAAGGCCATTGCAAGGGGCTACAGCAGACCATTACTTCATGGCTGCATGCATCTTCTATGCATTGAACTCCACCATAACACGTAGAAAAAAGCACAGCAAGAGTGACAAAGGAGAAACAACACAGGCCAACATCAGGCATAGAAAATGAAGATGGTGGCTCTGATGGCCAACCACCTACTTAGTCTCTCAGAGAAGGAGTTTAGAGAAGACATATGGAGGATTCTCACAGGAAAAAAAATCATAGATCAAGCTTAATGGAACATTAATAAGAAAAGAAGATATAAAGATAGAAATCAGAAAACTCCAAATTGAAATAACAGGTCTGAAAAACCCAGTAGATGAAATAAAAACCTCAATATAAAACCAACAGAGTAATCGCTGTTGAGGAACAAATCAGTGGGCTGGAAGGTAAGATGCATAACAACTCCATACAACAAAAGAGATTGGTAAAGAGCCTTAAAGCAAATGATCAAACAATGGAAAATATCCTCAAAGACTGTGAACGGATGAAAATAGAAGTCTTTGATAAACTCAACCGAAAGAATGTAAGAATTATTGAAGTCCCAGAGGCCAAGGAAGAAAAGCCCCAGGAAGAATTAACAATCAAGGACATCACTGAAGAGAAACTCCCACAGTCAAAGACTGCAATCAATCAAATCCTGCATGCCAGAAAAGTGCCAGCAAAAAGAGATCCGGAGTAAAGAACCCCAAGACACATCCTAGTCACAATGATGAATCCCACAGATAGGAATAGAATACTAAAATCTGCAATATCAAAAAAGGACATTACATGTAAAGGAGCATCCTTTGGATTTACAGCAGACCTGTTACAAGAAACCCTCAAGCCAGAGGCAGTGGTGGGATATAGTGACAAAACTTAATGAAATGAATGCTTTTCCTAGTGACCTCAGCCTGGTCACTTTCAGATTTGAAGGAAGTATACATAGCTTCACAGATAAACAACAGCTTAGAAACTTTACAGACTCAAAACTGACCTTACAAGAAAAAAATGAAAGCTCTACTTTAAGATAAGTCAGACCAACAGAAAACCAAACTTCTACAGAAAGATGACCCAAACACCATGACAATTATCTTTCTCAATGCCAATGGACTAAAAGCACCAGTTAAGAGACACAGATTGGCAAAATGGATAAAAACTAAATCCAATAATCTACTGCCTATAAAGAAATACATTTGAATAATCATAACAAAAAATATAATCAAAACTAAAGGTTGGAGGAAAATCAACCAAGCAAATAACTCTCTTAAAAAAGCTGGAGTGGCCATATTAATATCAGATGACACAAACTTTAGATTCAAAAAAGTTATAAGGAACGTATATGAACATTTTGTAATAATCAAAAGATATGCACAACAGGAAAAAAATCACACTCCTAAACACATCCATGAGAAACCAGCAAATTCTTTAGTACAATTATTGACAAATGTAAAAGAAGACATTAATAGCACCACATTAATAGTGGGAGACCTCAACACTGCCTAGTCACCACTTGATAAACCATGCAGGCTGAAATCCAACAAGAATATACTAAGTCTGAAAAGATAAATGAAAGAAGTGAACTAGTATATATATATATTATTTATACTTTATATATGTATTATATATTATATAGGTATATATGTAATATATATTACATACTTTATATTTACTATATATACTAGTCCACTTGTTCCATTTATTTATAAATATATATATATATATATATATATATATATATATATATATGTATGCATGTCTCTCCACCCCCAGAAAACTGCATACACATTCTTCTCTAATGCACATGGGTCATTTTCCGGTATAGACCACATGCTTATTGATAAAATAAATGATGAAATTGATGAAATTGTACAGGCTACCTTCTCAGATCACAAGGCACTAAAATTAGAAGTGAAATACAAAGGGACACAGGAGAAAAAACTCTAATTCCTGGAAGTTATACAGTGCACCACTACTCAATAACCAGTGGCTCAGAGATGAAATCAAAGAATAAATAAAAACATTCCTGTAAACAAATGACAATGAAGACATATCAAAATTTATGGGACACAGCAAAAGTGGTACTAAGAGAAAAATTTATAGCTTTAGAAACACACATCAGGAAGAAAGAAGGGGCCTACATAAATAGCTTAAAGGCACAGTTTATAAAATTAGAAAATGATCAATAAAGGAATCAAAAACAGATAGGCAAAAGGAAAGGACAAAGTTTAGAGCAGATATCAATGAAGTGAAAATCAAAAAAACAATCTGAAAGATTAACAAAAGCAAAAGTTGATTCTTTGCATAAATAAATAAGATTCGTAAATCACTAGCAAAATAAATTGGAGAAGAAATGAAAAGGGGGAGATCAATACAGATATTAAGAGATTCAAAGAGTAATCAGAGACTATTTTGAGAAACTCTATGCCACAAAACATGAAAACCTGGGAGATGAGGGTAAATTCTTGGGACTCTTATAATCTTCACCAGGATGCTTTAGCATATCTAAGCAGACCCATTGCTACTGAGGAAATTAAAAGGGTAATCAAAAGTCTTCCCCAAAACAAAAGCACAGGCCCAGATGGATTCACTAATGAATTCTTTTAAATCTTTTAAGAGGAACTACTACCATTCCTTCCCAGGCTTTTTCATAAAATTGAAGAAAAAGGAACAGTCCCAAATACTTTTTTATGAAGCTAACATCAACCTGATACCAAAATCAGACAGAGATGCTGCCATAAAAGCAAACTACAGACCGATATCCCTGATAAATACAGATACAAAGGTCCTCCTTGCAAATAGGAGCCAACACCTCATCAAAAACATCATACACCATGACTAAATAGGTTTAATTTCAAAATGCAAGGATAGTTTAACATATGAAAGTCAATCATCATAATACTACTTATAAACAAGGAAAGTAAAACCAATTCATCATATCAATAGATGCAGAGAATGGATTTTTAGCAGCACGGGCGGGCAGCTGGCAGACCTCCGTATGTGCCAGCGGCCTTTTGGCCTGGCCTAGGGTGGGGGGCCCGGACCTGGGTCACCCGAACCCCCTCTCCCCCTTTCCTCCCAATCTCCAGGTGGGTTTCTGGGAGGAGCTCATGGGGCACCCTGGGTTTTCCCCACTCCCAGGCCGGCTCTAGAGGGTGGATCAGGGGGTGTAGTTTGATCTGGGGGGAGGCAAATAATTTCTCAGCTATACTCAGGCTATCACTGGCAATTTCATACCAGTCTACATTTTGAAACCGTGCGGGGGCTAGCGCCCCCGCGCGATCATATGCTCCTCCCAACCATCAGTACCCCAGATTTACCCTTCTTAACTTCAGTAACACACAGCTTCAATCTCTGACCAAAGACATACAGTAGATCTTACAAATCCCAGAACTATTTAGAAGGACACAAATCGAACACATATTGAACACATATATCTTTTGAATATTTTATGGTTATTTTCTTTAACTGCTGTAACTCTCTATATATTCTTCTACCATGATGTTTCTATCCACTTTTCATCTTGTCTTTTCTTTGTAAGCTGTTCAGTAAGGATTGTGGTGGAACTGTCCCTCAGTTTGATGCCTATGATTGAACTATGTCATGGAAATTGCTGGTCTTGTTCCTATTGCCTCCAGATGCACCAATAACGCTTCGTGGCATTGATCCTTGTTTGCATAGACACATTAAAATGGGAAAACACTATACATACAGATTAGTTATTATCTAATAAATCTCATTACAATGTACCTTACACCCTGAATATTGATATAATGACCTGGCATAGGCCTCAGTTGAATGGGCATTCTCCATTCACGCTGGAACCAGGCAAGCTATCTACGAAACATCCAAGGTCTTTTATAGCAACAGTTGGAAGCAGTCCTCTACCAGGAAAGACACTACCGAGGGTGTGACATCGACCTCCTAATAAGACACTTCCGTTTACACTGAGAAGACGTGACAACAACAATGACCTGCGAGAAGACATGACAACAACGATGACCTGCTCTACAGGACATGGTTCACTCTATTGCCCCTTAAGTGTGAGGTGAAACGAGAGGATGCTCTGCACCATCCTGACTGCAATATGGGATATGCAGACTCCAGGATCTTTAATACAGAAGAATGATACCAACAACAGAGACTATGTGAGGAATGGAGGTGTATTGCCACTACAGACTATGACTTGAATTGGACAAACTAGTTTGCCTGGAGCCTAGAGTCAGTCCTGTGCCAGGAAACTTCAGGGGTAGGGTCTCCATGTATTTAGACCATAATTTGTCTTTCCATGTCCCTTATGTTTTGGTGGGCCTATGCAAACAAATGCCACTTTAATATCGTTTTTTACTATGTTCTCTTGACTCCAATCCTTAAGAAAAACAACCCATTAAAACTTTTGAGGTTAACTTAAACTAGTAAGCATGTGCATGGAACTAGATAAATGTACTTTGCCCTCAATGTTTAAAGAGTTACATAAGTCTAATATCTTTAGATTATATGGTGTGCTGCTAAGAAACAATATGTACTACAACTGGGGATTTGAGGGACAAATTAATTGTATTGTACATGGGTTCAGTTTTGTTTTTCTTAATGTTTTTTGGCTGAAAGTTCAAGGCTGGGATATCATCCATGGAACTACTGAGAATCCTGTTTATGGGTGATTGGGCTTCCACTGTAACTTTACCCTGTCCTCTTTCTTTGCATCTTTGTTGTCATAATTAAAATAATAAAAAAAATAATTAAAAAAAAAAAAGAAATAGAAAGTACTGACAGAATGAGCAGAATAGAATACTGCCATAGGTGTAAAGTGAGTTATCAGAGTGTGCTTCAAGGCACATTAAACTTTGTTTGTTTTGGATTTTATTGACCCCTTGCGGTGGTGCTTGGGTTGGGCACATTCAAGACAAATGCTCTGTACTCTGGTTCCTATAATGCCTTTTCTCGCATGTATTTTTCATAATGTATTCTGTTGTTAGAACATGACCAAGTAATTGTTCACTTTCTCTTTTATATTTTCTGAGTCTAATTCCTGTCAAGCTAAATGACTGACTCCATAGATAGCATATATAGGTCTCTTTTGCAAAATGTAAGAACACATTTGAGGCCAGAAAATTGGAGTTGACCTAATATATCACAAAAATTAAAGTAATAAAACATTTTGAAAAAAAAAATAGTGCTAAAATATCTGTTAAATATAGATAAGGTTGGATTTTTCAGAGAAATCAGATTTTGCACATTTGATCTTACAACAGTGAATATAGTAACAATACTAATCTTTTGGAATAGTACTAGCAGAGCAGAAAGAATAAAACTCACAGAGACATTTTCAGCTAGATTAAAGAAGGAGCAATTGAATAGTTCTTCTCAAGGCTGCCTGTTTTTGAATAAACTGGGTAGTATTTAAATGACAATGCCAGGACCCATTTAAAATATTGGCTATGGGCCTAAGATGGCACCTTTTTAAAAGTATCCCAAGTACAATATTTAGTCCATGCATATAATAAATGTAGTAAACTACAAATTCTTGCAGCAAAACTAACAAGCAAGCAAGCAAACAAACAAAAACAGTTTAGTAGGTTAGTGCCCTGTCCTATTTCATACTCTCTGCCTTCCTCTGTTCAGATGAGTTCCTGCTGTCTGCTTCAGAAACTCCCTAAATCAAACACACAATGTTTATCTTTCTCTTAAATAGAAATGCGGATTTGTAGCCAGAGGGCCCAGCATGCAACTGCTGACCCTATTGGATATCTCACTATACTCCCCTTCCCACCCACCACCCTCCAGGTATCCTGTAAGATTCACTGAGCAAGCCAGTAGCAATTCCTGAGCGAAGAACTAGTATTGCAACCTGTGATGCTCCAAGTAACAGAAAACAAATAAAGAGAAATATAGATTCAGGCCATGCAGGGATAGTTAAAAGTGATTGTATTCCTACAAGGTCTTTGTTTTCCCTTTTGTGATCCTTTCAAGGTAGAGAGAACAGATTCCAAGATGCTCACAGCCCCCTGCCTGACTGATTAGTGCTTTTTCCTGCTTTCAGTTTTCCTGAGAAACCTCCATTGACAGTTTTGAGAAATAATTTAAACAAAGCTGTAGAGTTTCTGCTAATTACATAATTTTCAGCCTTTAATATTTGGAAATTATTCTGAATTTCCAAGAGATTTAGTGTTTCCCTGATCCATCTGAAAATCCTTTAAAGTAAAAAAAAAAATCATCTTCTCATTCTCTATCTTCTGAATAGAATAAAACTATGTAGTCTATCATTTGGGAAAACATTACTATTCATGTTCTCATTGCATTTATAGATATATAATATATATCCTTTTTATTTCTAACTGCTAGTATTTTAAGAACATGGGGTATGCTATTGAGCTGAGACTATCAAATTAAAATTATATGTTTGATTATATTGGTAATTTCATATTCAATTATAATTCTGTAGGAACCAATTGAGTCTGTTCTATTTTAAATCTCATGGAAATGTTTCAGCTAACCAAAAGACTTTCACAATTTCTTCATCCTTTTGTACTACTAGTTGCACAGGGACTCTGGTTAATAGGTTTGATTGTAAAGATTATGAAACCCCTTTATAAGAAAATAATTTTTATACAACTCCACAAATGAAAGCTAACTCATTCAATGGACACGAATTAAATTTTCTCTTTTCTTTATTTTTAAAATAAAATTTGGATTTGTGCTGCTTTTTTACTTTTAGTGAAACTATTCTCTAGTATTATGAAAATTTTGCACAATAATATATGTTTAGGGAGCCTGCTTTTATTATTATTTTGGGGGGCCACACCCGGTGACCCTCAGATGTTATTCCTGGCTATGCTCTCAGAAATCTCTCCTGCCTTGGGGGAACCAAAATGGACGCGGGTGGCAGGAGATGGGGGGTTCGAACCGTTGTCCATCCTAGGTCAGACGTGTGCAAAGCAAACATCCTATGGCTGAACCACAGCTCCAGCCTCAGGAGTGTAGATTCTGGACATTTTTATACAGAATATAGTAAAATTATTTTCTCATGAAAATAATATTATAAAACACTGGCTACTTACTACTTTTTATTCAAGCTAGTCAAGGAAACAATCTTACTGAACTAAAGGCACTGAACAAAAATACTATTTTGGAAAATGCCCAAGGAAATATTTAAATCTGATTTTTTGAGACAAAAGACCCCAAGTGTTATTTTATATATTAGAGTGGGGGTTGGAAGGGACATTAAAAAAAACTAGAGCCAATAAATATTTCTTTTTTGTGGTTTTTGGGTCACACCCTGCAGTGCTCAGGGGTTATTCCTGGCTCCGTGCTCAGAAATTGCTCCTGGCAGGCATGGGGGACCATATGGGACGCCGGGATTCGAACCGATGACCTTCTGCATGAAAGGCAAACGCCTTACCTCCATGCTATCTCTCCGGCCCCAATAAATATTTTTTTAAATTTTTTTTAATTACTTTTATTTAAGAAAGAGGACAGGGTAAAGTTAAAGTGGAAGCCCAATCACCCATAAGCAGAATTCTCGGTAGACCCATCGATGATATCCCAGCCTTGATCTTTCAACCAAAGAAAATTAAGAAAAACAAAACTGAACCCATGTACAATACAATTAATTTGTCCCTCAAATCCCCAGTTGTATTACATACTATTTCTTAGCAGCACACAATATAATCCAAAGAGATTAGACTTATGTAACTCCTTAAACATTGAGGGCAAAGTACATTTATCTAGTTCCATGCACATGCTTACTAGTTTAAGTTAACCTCAAAAGTTTTAGCGGGTTGTTTTTCTTAAGGATTGGAGTCAAGAGAAAATAGTAAAAAATGGTGTTAGAGTGGCATTTGTTTGCATAGGCCCACCAAAATATAAGGGACATGGAAAGAAAAATTATGGTCTAAATACAAGGAGACCCTACCCCTGAAGTTTCCTGGCACAGGACTGACTCTAGGCTCCAGGCAAACTAGTTTGTCCAATTCAAGTCATCGTCTGTAGTGGCAATACACCTGCATTCCTCACATAGTCTCTGTTGTTGGTATCATGCTTCTGTATTAAAGGTCCTGGAGTCTGCATATCCCATATTGCAGTCAGGATGGTGCAGAGCATCCTCTCGTTTCACCTCACACTTAAGGGGCACTAGAGAGAACCATGTCCTGTAGAGCAGGTCATTGTTGTTGTCAAGTCTTCTCAGTGTAAACGGAAGTCTCTTTTTAGGAGGTCGATGTCAGACCCTTGGTAGTGTCTTTCCTGGTAGAGGACTGCTTCCAGCTGTTGCTATGTAAGACCTTGGATGTTTCGTAGATAGCTTGCCTGGTTCTGGCGTGAATGGAGGATGCCCATTCTTCTGAGGCCTGTGCCAGGTCATTATATCAATGTTCAGGGTGTAAGGTACATTGTACTGAGATTTATTAGATAAGAACTTATCTGTAGGTATAGTGTTTTCCTATTTTAATGTGTCTATGCAAAGAAGGATCAATGCCATGAAGCGTTATTGGTGCATCTGGAGGCAATAGGAACAAGACCAGCAATTTCCATGACATAGTTCAATCATAGGCATTAAACTGAGGGACAGTTCCACCAACAATCCTTATTGAACAGCTTACAAAGAAAAGACAAGATGAAAAGTGGATAGAAACATCATGGTAGAAGAATATAGAGAAAGTTACAGCCGTTAAAGAAAATATACATAAAATATTCAAAATATATGTGTTCAATTTATGTCCTTCTAAATAGTTCTGGGATTGTTAGATCCACTGTATGTCTTTGGTCTGAGATTAGAACTGTGTATTATTGAAGTTAAGAAGGGTAAATCGGGGGTACTGATGGTTGGGAGGAGTATACGTTCGCGCGGGGGCGCATTTAAAATAAATATTTTAAATTAAGACAGGCTAAAGATTAAAGGTAATATTTTCTCTTGTCCTCTGTGTCAGGGCCTACTTAAATTCTGGTCTCTTCTAAAAGCAGAATCTGAAGACAGGTCTTCAAGCCTACTGTTTAGTAAGTCAGGAAGTCCAGGCCTGGAGGAATGCCTCTAGGTGACTCTTGCAGGAAGAGGGCCCATTTGCAATGACTGGCTTGGACTCTTTTGCCAATTTTGAAGCTTCCTCAGTTCAAGCTTGTCTTAGTACCGGAATCTTTTCCTTGGCATTCATGATAGTCCAGGATTCCCCTGTTTCATCTAGAAATTATAATAAGATTGAAACATTGGCAACATATTCCTGAAACTAACTAACAAATTAAATGAGTAAAGTTCAACAATTTTTTGCAGACCTCATTATAGAAATATCTAAGGGGAAGCAATTCTTTCTTTCTTGTATCTTCTCAGGAGACCCCACTTTGACCGAAGTGTTTTCCTACTGTCCTGCTTCATTTTGTTTCAGGTCATCACTTTAATTTTGGATTCACCAACCTGTCTCCTGTCGCTGACACCTTGGTGGCAGGTGACAAGAATTATCTACAACAGACTTATGGCAGCAGCTTCAGGGGAACTCAGCAGGCAGCGTGGATATAGAGGGTTGTGTGCTGGCTGCTAGGGAGAACCCAGCATGCTATCACATTTCTAGCTTTTGAGGAATTCATAGCAGAGTCAGAGCTCTGATGGCTTTAGAATATGATCAATGTATATATGTAGTGTCAGTTCAGTGATTTTTCAGCCAGTATCTGTGTAGTTTTTTCATGTTTTATGAAAGAGCACATGAAATATATTATATATAAACATACCTGCCATTGTCAAATCATTCATTCCTTCACATACAATAAAGTTTCTGATTCTAATATTTTTTACTTACTAAGAAAATAGACATAATGGGTGGGGGCAGAATGTGAATGTGAAAAATAATATTTATTATATCTCTCAACTATGTTTGAGATTGAACTCAAGCTAAGAGAACAGAGGCTGGGAGACTAGAACAATCACTTGGTTTGCATCAGATATTTAGAGTGCACATTGAAAGGTAAAATTCAGAATATCTGTTCAAGATGCATCTAAATGTATTGACTATTTAATGCCTAAGCCTGAAATTGACTAAATTTGTATAAAGCCACTGAATTATGTAATTCCTTTTTAATAACAGAAGACTTGACCAGAGTAAAGTACAACCATAAGGCACTTGTCTTGCATATGGCTATTCCGTGTTCATTCCCAGTCATCTCCTATGTTTCCCGGAGTCCATAAGGATTGATCCAGGAATGTACAACCAGGGGTAATCCCTGAATAATTCTTGGGTGTGACCCTCAAACCAAAAATATTGAACACAGAGTCGGTAGTTAACCTAATTATACATTTCACGAAGATTAATCTAAAAATATATCAAATAAATTTGAATCTTCTCTCTCATGGAGCATTTCCATTAGCATTACAAAATAGAGAGCAGAAAGTAATGTATTTCAAATGAATGGAATATTAAAAAAATTTTCACAAATGCATGAAGTACATTTTCCTATTTTAAAACAGCATGTAATCGTTTGCATTGTATTACAAGTATCATTTAAATGCATAAATTTAGTTTGTATAAAGATAAGGACAAGTCCATAGAGATTAACACATAAAAACTGGAAATCAAAGTATGAATTAAAACAGAAAGTCATGCACTCACAGCTATTACTTTTGTGTTTTAAACATCACATACTATTATACAATAGATGTGTATGAGAAAGTTCTTGAAAATAAATGGTAAATTATTTGTAGTGCCTATTAAGAGATATTGAAGTATAATATTTAAAATGAATATTAAATAAAATATTTAAATAAAAATTAAATAAAAATAAAATATGATGAACTAAATTTGAATATAGAAATTAAGCAGTGATATGCAGAGAAAATTTAAAAAGGAGTATGGACAAGGATATTTTAAAAATATTCCAAAGACAAAATTAATAAATGGAAAATAAATTACTAGATCCAACATAATGGAAGTGTATTCTTTGGGAAAATTTCTTATTTAGAATTCCTCTTAACCAGAGCAAGAAATATAAAAGTAAGAGAAAAGTAAAAATCTGATAAGTTTGAGGGCTGGAGAGGCTGGAGCAGTGGCGCAAACAGTAAGGCCTCTGCTTTGCCCGCACCAGCCTAGGACAGACCTTGATTAGATCACCTGGCATCCCAAATAGTCCCCCAAGCCAGAAGCAATTTCTGAGAGCATAGCCAGGAGTAACCCCTGAGTATCACCGGGTGTGGCCCAAAAACCAAAATAAATTATTTTTAGAGCTGGAAATCTAGTACAGGGATTAAAGTACTATTTTGCATCCTGCTGACCCTGATTCGAATCTGTCTCATTAGCACTATCATGCCTGAGCAGCAATACAGGAATAACTCATGAGCATGGTGAGATATGGGTCAGAAACCATTCATCCATTAATCTTGTGTACTGTTTAATAAGTTTGGAAAACCACACAATTTTATCACAAACTAAAAGTTTATCAGAAAATGTTAAAAAGAGGTCGGAGCAGTGGTGCAAGCAATAAGGCATCTGCTTTGCCTGCACTAGCCATAGGACAAACAGTGGTTGGATCCCCCAGTGTCCCATATAGTCCCCCAAGCCAGGAGCAATTTCTGAGAGCATAGCCAGGAGTAACCCCTGAGCATTACCAGGTGTGGCCCAGAAACCAAAAAAAGAAAAAAGAAAATGGTAAAAAGCAGTAAATCTAAATTCACATATGATTATTGGAAGATCATATTTAATAATAAATATACCCATAAAAATAAAATAAACATTTAAATCAGCAACAACAATAAGCATGAGACATTAATTTTCTGTGAAGTTTTGCCATCCTGAGGACACATTTGAAGCCCATATTAACTAACTAATTTAAATTACTGCATTACCTGATCTCAGGAACCATTAAGAGTTTTTTTTTAAGAGGATTTTAATTAGTAATATTTACATTTGCAAGATAGGACAAAACCAAAGAAAATCTAATAAAGTCTAAAGCATTTGATATTTGTATTTACAATATTTAGGTATATAAAATTATGTTAGGTAAGAACTTCAAAATTTCAGAGGGAAAATCATTTCTAAGCTATTTTTGCTTACAGTAGTCAAACATTTAAAAATACCAGAATATTCCAAAACTGGCAGTAGGAAAAGGAAGAATACATTATATTGGCATAGTCAGTCTCTTATTTTAGATTCTGCCCAGCACATTTTGGAATGAGACTGGGTTGCCTGCATAGGATCTCTGTGCTTTCTACTCTAGCCAGATGGAGATCCATATGTTCCTACTCAATTCCAGTTTTTTTTTCATAAATGTTGACTTTTTCATGTCAAAGAAGATATCCTGATCATCTCATATGAAACATAACATCACTTATTTGTTCATTATGCTGTTTTTAAAGCTATTTATATTTTACAGTAATTTATCACAATCTAACATTTATTTATGTGCTAATTATAATTAGAACAGAGATGGTAAACTTTATTATTTCTATGCTAAGTGAGAAGAGGATGCAATGAATGTAATAGGACCTGAATTATTAGATTTTTAAATTATTAAATTGTATATTCAATGATCATGATGTAGTTTTGGGGTAACTGCATTAGTTTTAGTCAGTATTTTGCAGGAATTTGTTTCATTTTTTTATATAAATAACTCTCTGGTCTTGTGATGGAGAGCCATAGATATATTAATGTGGCAAAGTATCATTTAAACCAATGAGACTGGCTTTGGTAAAAACAGAAGGTAAAATAAAATAATTGTCAAGACAAAGGGAATAGTGAAATGAAGAGCTGGAATACAAGCAACCCAAGGATATTGGACATTAGGCACTTGATTGTTGCTCCAGTGCACTGACTTTGCATATCAAGACCTTAGGTGTTAACACTATTGCATTACTGTTATCCAAACTAATATAAATAAAGTAAATCAATAAAAGAAAAAAGTCAAAGTAAAAACTTAGTTTCTCTTCCAATCAGGCTTCCATTTGAGCTCTATATGTTCTTTTTTACATGATATATTTTTATTACAGTTTCCTTTAGCTTTAAACTTATGACATTTGTGCTTCTGTCACTTGTATACAATTGATTCTAAATTTTATTCACGTTAAAAACTGTGATAGAAAGATATTTATGAAGTAGAATAAATTACAAATAAAAATAAATAGCTAACAAATTAGTTTGAGAAAATAAAGAATATTAAGTTGTGACATAATATTACAATACCCTGACCTTGGACTTATTGTCAAATTTTATATTCTCTTTGTAAGTGATAGAGGGTCATTATGCAAATGAATTTTCTCAGAAGTGCCCATAAATATTTCCACACTTTTCAAAAATTATGTAAAATAGATGGGAGTGCTACATAAATGTTGCTTGTAGTCATTAGCAATATTTTTCTATCAGTGTATTTCTTCAAATATATCATGAAATAGTATTGTATACTTAATAATTTGTCATTGCTGTTTTCCAATTAGCTCTGTAAAAGATTAACCAGTAGAATTACTTTATAGAATAAATGTCTCATGATGGTGCTCCTCTCTTCCAAGCTCAATTTATAATCTAAATAAATATTAACAGAGGTTGTAGATTTTTCTACCAGGTTTAGAAAGAATATTTAAGTCCTTAATGACAGATGATCAATTCCTCATAAAACCAGAGGTGAAATTGCTTTTAAATTGATCAATAGCAACTATTTTCTAGAATTATTAGACAATCAATAAATAGCTATATCCTGATCATGTAATTAATTTTCACTGCAATATACTCATTGAGATAATTCATAGTTAAATTAATAATACTTCTAGTCACAGAATTTTGAAATACCTTGATAACTTAGATATAGAATCTGGAAAATCATAAATATTTGGGAGCTATTATTTTATTATTATTGTTGGACCAAACTTATCACTTATTAAACTTATGAACATAATTTTTATTAGTTCTTTTTTGTTTGCTTGTTTGTTTGTTTGTTTTGGGACCACACCTGGCAACACTCAGGGGTTACTCCTGGCTCTGTGCTAAGAAATCGCTCCTGACTGAGGGGGGACCATGTGGATTACCAGAATTTGAACCATTGTTTAAATCACCATCTGTCCTGGGTCTGCCACTTGCAAGGCAAAAGCCCTTCTGCTGTGCTATGTCTCCAGCCCCAGTTTTTATTAGTTTACATTATTATCAAAATCATGTCACCTTCATTAAATAGGTCTTTTTATATTTTGCATTCCATCTGAGAATCCTCCAACTTCATGAAAGCTTTTAATTTTTGTTTTTTCCCTTGTATTGTTTTGTCTTCCAAAATTTTTGTTGAACTTTATCTCTACAAGGTTGTTTTTTGTTGTTGTTATTTTCATTTAGTAGATTACTGAACTTTCCTAAAACAAATAAAGTTCTGTTTCTTGACTTCATTATGCAGGTAGATTTTATCTGAAGAAAACATTTGGCTATGCCTGAGTATTGGGGATACCAGATGTCTGTAGTGGAATTCAAGACCATACATCTGCAAGGCAGGTGTTTCTCTTTTGTTTTCCTTCCTCCTGAAATCTTACTCTGTTTTTTGCAGTGAACACAGCATCCATTCCTTACAAACTTGGAAAGATGAAAACCTGTTAGTCCCAAAGATTCTGAGACTTCTCTGACTTCCTGTGGGTATCTTTGCTTCATACTTCTGTCTACATCTTATAGCTGAGTTGGTAACATTTAATTAAACATTTGGTTCTGAAAAGTCAAACCAGAGCTTCTATTTCATCCATTTGATATATGATATAACTTAATTTTATGGTCTTTTACATCGCCTGAGATATGCTGATATGTGTGTGTGCATGGACATACACATTTCTGTGCATGAATCTTCATGACACATCGATATCTGTAAAAAGTTTTTCTTCTAAGTGCCAATAAGTATATATATCCATATATATACATATCTACATATATATACAAACCTACATATATATACATATATATTTCTGATGATATTTCTGATGAGGGATCACCTCATCAGATTAGGGTGCAAATATGCAAGGCACATAAATAATTGGAGTTCTCCACATCTCATTTGTGCACTCTCTGGGACATTATGATATGCCACCTTAAGTTCCAAGTCTTGGATGCTATTTCCTTAGAAGCTGAGCAACACAGAAACCAGTTTCCGGTCCTCTTCCGCAGTATCCACAAAACAGTGCAGTCAGGCTTTCCTTCACCAATTACTGCTCTCTTTTGTAGAGGAACTCAAAGGCTGAGATTTTCCTGCTATGAGCTGTATTGACCAGAAGGAGCTGTGACACAGGTAAAACAAAATTTCTTCTACTATTCAGTGTGTTCAATCTCCCTTGTTATTTGTGTAAACACATTGCCCACATTGTTCCTTCTGACACAAATATGTTTACCAATGATCATTGTCTAAATGACCATATCCACACCATTAGGGTTTACTTTGACTATAACTTTGAGTAGATATTTTCTCTCAGTTAAGATTTATTTTATTAGCAGATTGCTGATAGTTTCATTATGAATAAAAGCTGTATTCCGACATTTTTCTAATCAATAGACATTATTTAAAACAAATGTTCATCTTTAGTCCTTGTGGTGAAGTATACTCTGTTGAGTATAAGTTTTAGTCAATCATAGGATGCTGATACATTTAATAAACTGTTGGGCTTCCTTACTAAAATTCTGCTGAGCAATTTTTGATTCTAAGTTCAAGAGAACTATTAATCTACCTTTTTTATTACTGGTAATGCCTTTATATATATGTACTATTAATTTAATTCTCATAGAACTAGCTAGACAGTAGTCTCAATTATTTTCATTTTTGTATATAATTTTGAAGAGTTAGTCTCATTTCTTCCTAAAATAAAGGAATTATAAAAAAATACAGATTTGTACTCTATAGAATAGTTTTGACTTATTCTGTTTGGTTGCATTTTATTAGTTTTGTCATGCAACTCGTCGTTTTAATGTAGCTAAGGCATTTTAAGCCTTTATTTTTGTTCATTTAAGATCTGTTTATTAGGATTATAGGTAATTATTTAATATGGGATATATCCCAGTGATTTGTGGAAATATGTGTAAGAACAATCTTTTATCCAGAAGTCATATATATGAAAATCACATTATTTTATTATTGGATCCTTACCATTTCATAATTTATTAGAAGTGTATGTTGATTTTTAGTGTTCAAAGAGTATCGATTATATATTAATATTTCAGAAGTGCAAAAAGATGACAAAAGAACAAAAAAAGATGTTTTCTTATAATTAAAAATTTCAGAAAACCCCAGCATTAAATATGTCAATTTAACTGTCAGATTTTTCACTAAAATAAATATATTTTTCATCTATATTTTACCAGTAGCATTTATGTTCTCATATTAAGTAATTTATAAAAGTTAGTAAAAAGAATGAAAGAATTATTTGTAAATTATAAAGAGATGCAATTTTGAAATATTTAACCAAAATATCTCTATAATTTTCCAGCTTATCTTTATTAAAATATAATTAAAAATTGAATATTATTTAAAATAAAAAATAGAATAAACTTCCGAAAGGTAATCATAAAGAGAACAAAATAGAAAAACGAAAAAGGGATTTTCTTGATAGGGGATACGAGATTATATAATAAAACCAAAAATACCTTAGTGTGGATAACATCATAGAATTCACATGAAAAATGTTTCGGTACCATCTTTATTTAATTTAATAAAATTTTATATAAAGAAATTAATATGAAAAAACAATATAAGGACAATACTCAATGAATTTTTCAAAATATGTAAGTTATCAGATATTGTGGTTATAAGTTATTTTTAAATACATTTTATTTGAGATTATTGAATAATTGAAGTTATAATTTAAAATTTTTTTATTTTGAAACTAGAAATGTAATTTTATTATAATAACATATTATTTAAGAAATTGTATTCTTATTTATAAAACTACTTTATGAAAACCATAATTCTGTATTATAAACAATGTGCTTTATACTTTACACTTTTTTATTTTCAAGGATTAAATTTTTATTTTTAATATTTTCTAGTGCTAATATGTGATACAGGAACTATTGTAAAGCAAAACATATATTTATATGAAAATAATTTTTAATAACAGAAACTGTTTTAAAGATATATGTCACTGGATATAATAATTACATAAATTTAGTGACATGCTGAAATTAGAAATGCACCATTACTTAAAAACTGAATTGTTTTTGTTTTTGTTTTTTTGGTCACACCTGGCAGCACTCAGAAATCGCCCCCAGTAGACTCAGGGGACCATATCGGATGCTAGGATTTGAACCACCGTCCTTCTGCATGCAAGGCAAATGCCTTACCACTGTGCTATCTCTCCGGTCTCTTTATACTTTCATAACTGTACTCCTTTTGTAAATTAAGGAAGTCAACTAGCAAGTGCTGAAATTGCAAATATCAAGAAAATTTGCAAATTTGCAATGATAATTTCTAACAATTTGAATATCAGATATTTCATTAGTAATAACAGGACAGATTTTCTCTCATTAATTGTTCATTACTGTGGTAAACATTTAATTTTATGTATATAATGTACTGGCATATTTTTGTTCCCTATCATACATGTTGTGAGTAGAATAAAGTAATACGAAAGTGCTCAAAAATAAAGGTCATAATTAAATTGGACCTAGCATAGTAACTAACATTGGTAGACAATCAGTGAGTTTTTAATATTTAACACATTGCCAAAATTACATGTTTATTGTAAATCACATTAAAGGAACCTGTCATCACAATCATTCAGCTTGCATTCTTATTAGAAATGGAATAGTTCAGCTCTTTATTTCTCTCACACCCACAAAGTACATTAAATGTAAGAAAATATCTCACATTTACGTATGTTTTTTCTGAGCCATAGCAACATGTTATTTCATATTTCTTACAATGAAAATTAGTTTATTGTCTTTAATTTTTAGCAACATATTAAAAATTAAATGATCAAAGTGATTCATCAGTTATTTTATTTTATTTTATTTTTTTGGTTTTTCGGCCCACACCTGTTTGATGCACAGGGGCTACTACTGGCTAAGCACTCAGAAATTGCCCCTGGCTTGGGGGGGACCATATGGGACGCTGGGGGATCGAACTGCGGTCCTTCCTTGGCTAGCGCTTGCAAGGCAGACACCTTACCTCTAGTGCCACCTCACTGGCACCAATTCATCAGTTATTTTAAGGGAAAATAGATGATTTTTAAAAAATTTATTTTGAATAGATTCATTCAATTATAATTGCTAATTCAGTTGTTATTTATTCCATTGAGGGTCTCTTCTGAATTCTCTGAGTTAAGGGGAGATATAATTTTGTTGTAAATGAAATGTACATTTTGCACAAGTTTTATTTTAATGTAACATGATGAAAAAATACTCCTATACTCTGGGTAGCTTTGGAGAATTACCGAGCTAGCAAGCATTAGTGTCTTATAATTTATGGATATATTTTGTGAAACATGTGGCAAAAGCTGATCTAAGTAAAGATTGAACAAACATTTTAGGCCATCAACTTAATTTTTGCTTTTGGGGAAAAGTATCTGTTTTTGATTTGCTGTATATCTCACTGACCTCAGCATTTCGCTGCATCTTTCCCACTTTTCTCAGCAAACTGGCTACTACATTCTCTGTTACCTGCTCTAGCAGTGGGGTTCACCACAATTGGTACCATAGCAAGATTATTAATTTCCTTTTGGAGAAAATCAGAAACCTATCATACATAAAATGGTAAAAGGAAGCAGGTTATAATCGTTATATTATCCCAGCATCTAGAAAAAGATACTGAAATCATTGCTGAAGAAATGGATTCAATGCAGATCTGTGCTATAAACCTGAGAATATAATTTAAAGAAAATAAATTATAGAAAAAAGTACAAGATATTTTTCAGTCTAGTTTTTTGACAAAAAGTTATTTTCTATATTTATTTTTAATTTTTATTGTGATCAAAGTGAGTTATAAGTATTTCACAGTAATATTTAAGGTACATAGTGACAATGAATTAGGGCTGTGTTGTCCTCCCTTTACCTCCCACTACCTGTGCTGTCCTCCCTTTACCCGTCTTCCCAGCAGGCAACCCATACCTCTCCCCTCTGCCTATGGGAATGATCTTCATTAAAAATATAAATTAATCTATGGAGAATCCAAGAGGCTCACTAGAAGTTACCCATAAATAAGCAATGAATGAGTAGCCCCTGAATAGCACCAGATCTGGCATAACTATCTTCTATCATTACAGCCATATTTTATTATTTAAGTTGTTTAAATATTTTTAAAGATGATGTTCACATTATTTTTTATTCTTACTTCATAAATAAACTGAAGTTATTTTATTTTATTTTAATTGTGTCTTTATTTTTGAGTATTACTTTGGAAAAACATAAAAACAAATTAAATTTGTAAGGAATCAGAAGTGGGTAAAATAACAAAGCAAAGAGAAAAGAAAAAAACAGACATCTGACTGATGAATTTTTACAAAAGTTAACAGAATATTTATCTTTAATATGTTGTTAAAGACACCTAATTACTTTTATCTGTAAATTTTATCTTGAAAATATTGATGTATATTTTAGGCTTGGAAGTATATATATTTTGTTTTGTTTAAGTTTTCTTTTGGGAGAGGCTCACACCTGGCAGCGCTCAGGGGTTACTCCTGGCTCTACACTCAGAAATTGCTCCTGGCAGGCTCTAGGAATCATATGGGGTTTGACCACCATCCTTCTGCATGAAAGGTAAACGCTCTACCTCCATGCTATCTCTCCTGCCCTGTTTTTTTTTTTTTTTGTTCTTTGTTTGTTTGTTTGTTTTTGGGGCCACACCTGGCAGCGCTCAGGTGTTACTTCTTGCTCTGAGCTCAGAAATCAGTTCTGGCTCGGTGGACCATATCGGATGCCAGAATTTTAAACTGCGTCTGTCTGTCCTGGGTCAGCCGCATGCAAGGCAAACGCCCTCCCACTGTGCTATATAACTCCAACACTGCTAAATTATTAGTATTTCACAACATTATAAAGATAGCTAACTATGTTATGCTTTTCCAGTTTGTTTTTTTTTTGTCATGCACACACAATAGTCGAGTCAATAAATGTAAGAGGTAGCAATCGTGGTGACAGGTAAAAGACCTAGATGTAGGAGAGGCATTAAGGAACATTAGGCAGAAAATGAGTTAGCAAAGCGGAATCCAAATATATGACTGCTGAAGCAAAAGGAATGAGTGGAAGGACTAAATAGAGTTACAAAACACGTACCAAAAAAGAGTTTACTGGAGCCCATGATTAAGAGACAACCAAGGAACAATCAATATTTATTGCATGAATCATGAGTCCATCAGGACGCACTATGTTCAGAGAGCTGATTTAGTCAGGGAAGATGAATTTTCTGGCCACTATTAAAGCATGGCTAGGTGAGGGTTTGCATACAGCTGTACTCTGGGCATAAGATCTTTGTGGTCACTCCTGGCAGGCATGGGGACCACATGGGATGCCAGGATTCGAACCACTATCAGTCCTGAATAGGCTGCATGCAAGGCAAATGCCCTATAGCTGTGCTATCTCTTTGGCCCCCTGGACATAAGGTCTTAAGCATTGGGATTTGTCAACATGTTCACGACCAAATGTGTATTGATGGCAATAAAAAATAAAGACTAATGATCCAGATCTTTAAAAGCCAATTTTTATGGTATTTTCGACAAATATGAGATACTAATGTCCCTGTTTTAAAATTGACAAACACATGTACTTCTTTTTATTTAACTTTGAACTATGTCACCAAGTTAATAAAGAGAAGTACTAAAAACTCAATCTGTCCAATAGTACACTATATGAATTGCAACTCTTTATAATCTCTACTTTAGTAGATTTATGCTTATTGTTATGACCTGCTACTACTCTACAAATTGCTGCCAACATAGTATTTTTAAAAACACAAAATCGTCCAGATTTAGAGGTTAAATGTCAGAAATAAATGTATTTGCTCTACAAATTAGCCATAAACCATTAGCAGTTGTGCCCATTCTGGAATGTTCTAATCAATAAACTACTTCATCCCCTATGCTGGAATATTTTTTCTTTTCCTTTTATTTGGGGGGGGGCTTGGGCCACACCCGGTGATGTTCAGGGGTTACTCCTAGCTATGTGCTCAGAAATTGCTCCAGGCTTGGGGACCACATGGGAACCTGGAAGAGCAAACCATGGTCCTTCTAAGGTCAGTTGCTTGCAAGGCAAACGCAAAAGCCTTACTGCTGTGCAACCGCTCCGGCCCCTATTGGATACTTTTGAGCCATTTAGAAGATGCTTCATGTTTCTAGGCTGTTTACCCTGTTATTCAGTATCAGTTCTCTCCTCAGACTGCTGACACCACCATAATTTGTTGTCATGCATTTCTTTAACTTATTTTGATAAATTGGGGCTCATATGACAAATTCAGGGTAGTTACCTATAATATCAGCTGATGATAAAACTGATGCTTACCTTTAAAACTGACCCAACTTTGTAATATTATGGGAGGCATCTACCCAGAAATTGTAGGCCTTAAAGATGAGCCTCTTCAGTTGTGGTAGGAGAGGGGTGCCATTCTTTCAACCATGGAGCTAAAATTTGAGTAATTTTATTATTTTTGAGTAAGACCAGTTTTCTGCAATTCAGCACAAACTACATCAGCCACTCATAGAGTAGCAATATTCTCCCATTATAGCTCTTTGGGTCTCATACTCTCTTTCCAAAATCTATTCACTCTTTCTTTTTTTTGATACTTTTTTTTAATTTATTTAAACACCTTAATTACATACATGATTGTGTTTGGGTTTCAGTCATGTAAAGAACACCACCCATCACCAGTGCAACATTCCCATCACCAATGTCCCAAGTCTCCCTTCTCCCCACCCGTCCCCCGCCTGTACTCTAGACAGGCTCTCCATATTCCTCATACATTCTCAATATTAGGACAGTTCAAAATGTAGTTATTTCCCTAACTAAACTGATCACTCTTTGTGGTGAGCTTCCTGAGGTGAGCTGGAACTTCCAGCTCTTTTCTCTTTTGTGTCTGAAAATTATTATTACAAGGGTGTCTTTCATTTTCTTAAAACCCATAGATGAGTGAGACCATTCTGCGTTTTTCTCTCTCTCTCTGACTTATTTCACTCAGCATAATAGATTCCGTGTACATCCATGTATAGGAAAATTTCATGACTTCATCTCTCCTGACAGCTGCATAATATTCCATTGTGTATATGTACCACAGTTTCTTTAGCCATTCATCTGTTGAAGGGTATCTTGGCTGTTTCCAGAGTCCTGGTATGGTAAATAGTGCTGCAATGAATATAGGTGTAAGGAAGGGGTTTTTGTATTGTATTTTTTTGTTCCTAGGGTATATTCCTAGGAGTTGTATAGCTCGATTATAGTGGTATGGGAGCTCGATTTCCAGTTTTTGGAGGAATCTCCATATCGCTTTCCATAAAGGTTGAACTAGACGGCATTCCCACCAGCAGTGGATAAGAGTTCCTTTCTCTCCACATCCCCGCCAACACTGTTTATTCTCATTCTTTGTGATGTGTGCCATTCTCTGGGGTGTGAGGTGGTATCTCATCGTTGTTTTGATTTGCATCTCCCTGATGATTAGTGATGTGGTACATTTTTTCATGTGTCTTTTGACCATGTGTATTTCTTCTTTGTCAAAGTGTCTGTTCATTTCTTCTCCCCATTTTTTGATAGGGTTAGATGTTTTTTTCTTGTAAAGTTCTGTCAGTGCCTTGTATATTTTGGAGATTAGCCCCTTATCTGATGGGTAATGGGTGAATAGTTTCTCCCACTCAGTGGGTGGCTCTTGTATCTTGGGCACTATTTCCTTTGAGGTGCAGAAGCTTCTCAGCTTAATATATTCCCATCTGTTAATTTCTGGTTTCACTTGCTTGGAGAGTGCAGTTTCCTCCTTGAAGATGCCTGTAATGTCCTGGAGTGTTTTGCCTATGTGCTGTTCTATATATCTTATGGTTATCGAGGTCTTTATGATATCGAGGTCTTTAATCCATTTGGATTTTACCTTCGTACATGATGTTAGCTGGGGGTCTAAGTTCAATTTTTTGCAAGTGGCTATCCAATTGTGCCAACACCACTTGTTGAAGAGGCTTTCCTTGCTCCATTTAGGATTTCCTGCTCCTTTATAAAAAATTAGGTGGTTGTATGTCTGGGGAACATTTTCTGAGTATTCAAGCCTATTCCACTGATCTGAGGACCTGTCCTTATTCCAATACCATGCTGTTTTGATGACTATTGCTTTGTAGTAAAGTTTAAAGTTGGGGAAAGTAATTCCTCCCATATTCTTTTTCCCAATGATTGCTTTAGCTATTCGAGGGTGTTTATTGTTCCAAATGAATTTCAAAAGTGTCTGATCCACTTCTTTGAAGAATGTCATGGGTATCTTTAGAGGGATGGCATTACATCTATATAATGCCTTGGGGAGTATTGCCATTTTGATGATGTTAATCCTGCCAATCCATGAGCAGGGTATGCTTTTCCATTTCTGTGTGTCCTCTCTTATTTCTTGGAGCAGAGTTTTATAGTTTTCCTTGTATAGGTCCTTCACATATTTAGTCAAGTTGATTCCAAGATATTTGAGTTTGTGTGGCACTATTGTGAATGGGGTTGTTTTATTAATGTCCATTTCATCCTTATTACTATTGGTGTATAGAAAGGCCATTGATATTTGTGTGTTAATGTTGTAGCCTGCCACCTTGCTATATGAGTCTATTGTTTCTAGAAGCTTTTTGATAGAGTCTTTAGGGTTTTCTAAGTAGAGTATCATGCCATCTGCAAACAGTGATAGCTTGACTTCTTCCTTTCCTATCTGGATTCCCTTGATAGCCTTTTCTTGCCTAATCGCTATAGCAAGTACTTCCAGTGCTATGTTGAATAGGAGTGGTGAGAGAGGACAGCCTTGTCTTGTGCCAGAATTTAGAGGGAAGGCTTTTAGTTTTTCTCCATTGAGGATAATATTTGCCACTGGCTTGTGGTAGATGGCCTTCACTATACTGAGAAAGGTTCCCTCCATTCCCAACTTGCTAAGAGTTTTGATCAAGAATGGGTTTTGGACCTTATCAAATGCTTTCTCTGCATCTATTGATATGATCATGTGGTTTTTATTTTTCTTGTTATTGATGTTGTGTATTATGTTGATAGATTTACGGATGTTAAACCAGCCTTGCATTCCTGGGATGAAACCTATTTGATCGTAGTGGATGATCTTTTTAACGAGGCATTGAATCCTATTTGCCAGGATTTTGTTGAGGATTTTTGCATCTGCATTCATCAGTGATATTGGTCTGTAATTTTCTTTTTTGGTAGCATCTCTGTCTGGTTTAGGTATCAAGGTGATGTTGGCTTCATAAAAGCTATATGGAAGTGTTTCTGTTTGTTCAATTTCATGAAAGAGTCTTGCCAAGATTGGCAGTAGTTCCTCTTGGAAAATTTGATAGAATTCATTAGTGAATCCATCTCGACCTGGGCTTTTGTTTTTCCGCAGACATTTGATTACTGTTTTAATTTCATCAATGGTGATGGGGGTGTTTAGATATGCTACATCCTCTTCCTTCAACCGTGGAAGATTATAAGAGTCCAAGAATTTATCCATTTCTTCCAGGTTCTCATTTTTAGTGGCATAGAGTTTTTCAAAGTAGTTTCTGATTACCCTTTGAATCTCTGTCATATCAGTAGTGATCTCTCCTTTTTCATTCCTGATACGAGTTATCAAGTTTCTCTCTCTCTCTTTCTTTGTTAGGTTTGCCAGTGGTCTATCAATCTTGTTTATTTTTTCAAAGAACCAACTTCTGCTTTCGTTGATCTTTCGGATTGTTTTTTTGGGTTTCCACTTCGTTGATTCTGCTCTCAGCTTTGTTATTTTCTTCTGTCTTCCTATTCTTGGGTCCTTTCTTTTGAGCATTTTCTAGTTCTATTAGCTGTGTCATTAAGCTACTAAGGTAAGCTCCTTCTTCCTTCCTGATGTGTGCTTGCAAAGCTATAAATTTTCCTCTCAGTACTGCTTTTGCTGTGTCCCATAAGTTCTGATAGTTTGTGTCTTCATTGTCTTTTGTTTCCAGGAACCTTTTGATTTCCTCCTTGATTTCATCTCGGACCCACTGGTTATTGAGCATGAGGCTGTTTAACTTCCAGGTGTTAAAGTGTTTCTTCTTAGTCCCTTTGGAGTTCACAAATAATTTCAGAGCCTTGTGGTCAGCGAAGGTAGTCTGCAATATTTCTATCCTCTTGATCTTATGGAGGTATGTTTTATGTGCCAGCATGTAGTCTATCCTGGAGTATGTCCCATGTACATTGGAGAAGAATGTGTATCCAGGTTTCTGGGGATGGAGTGTCCTATATATATACACTAGACCTCTTTCTTCCATTTCTCTCCTCAGGTCTAGTATATTCTTGTTGGGTTTCAGTCTGGTTGACCTATCCAGTGTTGACAAAGCCGTGTTAAGGTCCCCCACAATTATTGTGTTGTTGTTGATATTATTTTTAAGATTTGTTAACAGTTGTATTAAATATTTTGCTGGCCCCTCATTCAGTGTATATATGTTTAGGAGAGTGAATTCTTCCTGCTCTACGTACCCCTTGATTAATATAAAATGTCTGTCTTTGTCCCTTACAACTTTCCTGAGTATAAAGTTTGCATTATCTGATATTAGTATGGCCACTCCAGTTTTTTATGGGTGTTGTTTGCTTGGATAATTTTTCTCCAGCCTTTTATTTTGAGTCTATGTTTGTTCTGACTATTCAGGTGCGTTTCTTGTAGGCAGCAGAATGTTGGATTGAGTTTTTTGATCCATTTAGCCACTCTGTGTCTCTTAACTGGTGCATTTAGTCCATAGACGTTGAGAGAAAGAATTGTCCTGGGATTTAACGCCATCTTTATTTCAAAATTTGGTGTGTCTTTTGGGTAGTCTTGTCTTAGACTAGGTCTTTCAGTTTTTCTCTTAAGACTGGTTTTGTGTCTGTGAAGTTTCTGAGCTGTTTTTTGTCTGTGAAACCATGTATTCTTCCGTCAAACCGGAAAGTGAGTTTTGCTGGGTATAGTATTCTGGGTGAAGCATTCATTTCATTCAGTCTTGTCACAATATCCCACCACTGCTTTCTGGCATTGAGTGTTTCTGGTGACAGGTCTGCTGTAAATCTCAGGGAAGCTTGCTTGAACGTGATTGCCCCTTTTGATCTTGCTGTTTTCAGAATTCTGTCTCTATCTGTGGGATTTGTCATTGTGACTAGGATGTGTCTTGGGGTGGTTTTTCTGGGGTCTCTTTTGGTTGGTACTCTTCGGGCATGCAGGATTTGATCACATATATTCTTTAGCTCTGGAAGTTTCTCTTTAATGATGTTCTTGACCGTTGATTCTTCCTGGAAATTTTCTTCCTGGGTCTCTGTGACTCCAATGATTCTTAAGTTGTTTCTGTTGATCTTATCATAGACTTCTATTTTCATCTGTTCCCATTCTTTGACTAATTTTTCCATTGTCTGCTCATTTGCTTTAAGTTTTTTGTCCAATCTCTCCTGCTGTATGGAATTGTTATGTATCTCATCTTCCACAGCACCAATTCTATTCTCAGCTTCTGATACCCTGTCCCAGAGCTTATCCATTTTGTCATTCACTTCGTTTACTGACTTTTTCAGTCCTGTTAGTTGATATGTTATTTCAGTTTGGAGTTTTGTGATTTCTGTCTTCATATTTTCTTGGTTCTTATTAGTGTTCTGTTCAACTCGATCCATGGTTTCTTTGAGTTCTTTGAACATATTCCATATTGCTAGTCTAAAGTCCTTATCTGAGAGGTTGATTAGTTGTTCAGTCATTATCTGGTCCTCAGAATTGTCATCTTCATTCTCTATGTCTGATGCTGGCCTGCTTTTCACCAGTTTGTTGATTCAATTGACATTTTTGTAATTATGAATGGTAATGAGCACTTTTTAATATATCTATTGGAAATTATATGTCATCTTTGTTGTACAAAGTTCTTAAAAATATGTTTGTCAAGCCCAGAGCGATGGCTCTGAGCAGTAAGGTATCTCCCTTGCTGGCATTAGCCTAGGACAGACCACAGTTCGATTCCCTGGTGTCCCATATGGTCCCCGAAGTCAGGAGCAATTTCTGAGTGGGTATGGACCCCCCAAAATACCCAAAAAATATGTTTGTTCCATATAACATCTTTCTATCTTTGGTATATTTCAATGCAGTTGCTCACTTAAAACTACATGCTTTCTAGTCTTTAAATTTAATTTTTTCATGTAAATTATCACTAAGTACTGTAATTAGAATAGAATGTTTTTGTATCTTTCTCTCTTCATTTCTGTACTAGTGTATTATCACCCTCATGATCCAACTATGAGTAATTCTCCTTGAGAAATTCTGATATATCTGTTATAAGCCACTTACAACACTTTATTTAAGTTACCAATCTTCTAGCCAGAAAGATAAATTGCATCTCTCAAATGTTAATTGGACATCCATCCATTTAAATAAAATTTAGAACACTTATATAATAACAAGTACAACCTCAATCTTTGTATATTCGTTAATGGATCTAAATTAATTATTGCATCATTGGATTGTGAATTCCTGAAAGTTTTAAATTAAAAATAATGCATGCAGGTCAGAATGAGTACTCTTTGAATATGTAATTGCACTCTTTAGGTGTTTCCTTTTGCTTTTATCCTGAAAAGTCTTTATTAGATAGTTGAGTTGTTCCTCTTCACCTAAAATTTGACAGCATCCATTGTGAAAACTGATGGATTTCAGATTCTGATCTGCTTTGAACAGTTACAATCCATGTTTCACCTAATATTGTTCCATTTGAAATCTTGCAGTGTAAACTAAAATTGTATTAAGTAAGATATGACTAGAACATGGGTGTCAAACACAGGAACTGTCTAGAATACACACATTTGTTTTCATTCATATTCTTTCCACATCTTGTATGGTAAAAAAATTTCACCTACTAAGAAAATGCAAAAGTTAATTTAAAAACCAAAAGACAAAACCTTCTAAAGATATGGCTCCTTTGCTTTGTATCTGTGAGGACCAGATGAGAAAGTAATTGCTGTGTGCCCCTCATCTGGAACACCACAACACATGGCTCTCAAGGTAGTCCATTGGCAGGAGAACCAATGGGTTCCAGTGGTCCTCAAACTATGGCCCACGGGCCACATATTGTATTTATATCTGTTTTGTTTCTTCATTGCAAAATAAGATATATGCAGTGTGCATAAAAATTCGTTCATAAGTTTTGTTTTTACTATAGTCAGACCCTCCAATGGTCTGAGGGACAGTGAACTGGCCCCCTGTTTAAAAAGCTTGAGGACCCCTGGAAGAGACAAACTGCATGTGAAATTACAACAATTGAAAAACACAAAACTCAGGGCCGGCAAGGTGGCGCTAGAGGTAGGGTGTCTGCCTTGCAAGCGCTAGCCAAGGAAGGACTGTGGTTCAATCCCCGGTGTCCATATGGTCCCCCCAAGCCATGGGCAATTTCTGAGCGCATAGCCAGGAGTAACCCCTGAGCATCAAACAGGTGTGGCCCCCCCAAAAAAAACAAACCCACAAAACTCAAATGCAAATGTCTACATAGTCAGAATAAAATATAAAGTATAAGCAGTCCAATTAAATATTAGACCGGTAAAATATATGTATCCTACTTACATAAGTATGGAAAACTTATAACATGCCATATATAATAGCCAGATGTCTATTATTAGCTTTTTTCACCTTGAGTCTAGCTGTTTTGTCAGTTACATGAGTTAAAAATATATTTTAATAAACAAATATAAAATGGTTATTTTTATTCTCATACTGTGCATAGGTGACTGAGTAATATTCCAGAGGATACATATTTCAATTAGCTTGTGAGCACTCTGTTGGGTTAATGATAGTATAAGTAGTCAAATTTTGTTGTTTTTTTTTCAGGCAAAGTGGTATCTTTTATAGATTATTACCTTGGAAGATGTAGGATAAATCAAATAAATATAAGAATCATTGCCATATGTTAATGATTTGCCACATTTTAATGATTTTTTTAGTTTATGTCTGTTACTGAGTTGAAACATACTGCATTCAGCTACTATTTGTAATTATTAATGCACAGGAACAAAAATCATGAAATGTCATTTTATGAACACTATTTGCATTTTATAACAGGAATATATATTAAATAAATATTTAAAATAAGTTAAATAAATTAAAATAAGTTACATAAAATTTTTAGTTTAGATTTCCTCTATGACGTTTTAAGGAAAAATAAAAAATATTTTAATAAATCTTTTATATACATAAATATAACATGTTCAAGTGAGTATCACTGATTTAATATCCTATAAAAAGTGCTCATAGATGTTTGACTGAACTTTTAAATTAACGAAATGACTTTAATGTTTCTAACTTTTTATAATTGTCTTACATTTATTTTTCACTTATATCTTTTTAATTTTTAATATATATATATCTTTATTTAAACACCATGATTACAAGCATGTTTGTAGTTGGGTTTCAATTTCTAATTTTTTATATATGCCTGTTTTGATCTTATGATTTTGAAAATGATGTCAAGAATCAGAAAGGACAAAAGTACTTTCTCTGTCTTGTTTTTTGCACTTTCCTCTTGGTTCAGCCTTGCTACTTCTATTGTATCATTGTTTCTGAAATCCTGAGCATCAACTTTGAAGACATTCTGATTTTTTTTCAATCTCCTGAACATTTCACATTGCTTTGGAGTTATTTTTCTGGGAAATAATTTGGCGAGATGGCTTCATCTATTAGGCTTAATGGTACAAACCCCAGGTAGCTCAATCCTGCCTGAAAGGATACAGAAATATCTTTGATCACAAAAGAGATTGAACTAATAGAGTATGATACCATTAGGCCTATTAGTGAGGCCAGAAAAAGTGTGTCTCTGCCCAGTTCTGAGGAATCATTCTATAGATTGTTCCAGGTAGGATGGTGAAGGTGAGATCAGAGTATCCCGCTTCTCCAAGAAGATAGAATTGATCTTCTAAAGAGAATTGATCACTAAGAAGCAAGAAAACTACAATTCTTCTAGGCACAAATTTAGTCTCTATTCAATTTTACACAACAGTAACACAAAATCTCAGGCCTCTTTTCTTCCCTGACAACCAAATTTTGTAAAAAACACAAATCTAAGCTGTATAAAAATTCTTCAACATTTGAGTATAGTATTCAGAAAAATTTATGTCCTACAATAAAAACCAATATAAATAATATGTTAATATTTATTCATGGTAAAGAGTTCAGAGTAATTAAGTGGAAAGTAACATTTAAAATACGTGTTTAAAAAAATCAGACATAAACCAGAGAGATAGCACAGTGGCAGGGTGTTTGCCTTACACGTGGCTAATCCAGGATGAACCTGGGTTTGATTCCTGGTGCCACATAAGGTCCCCCAACCTTTCAGGTGAGATTTCTGAGCACAAAGCCAGGACTAATTCCTGAGTGTGGCCATGTGTGGCCCCAAAACAAAAACAAAAAAATCAGACACACTTATTTGTAAGAGTATAGCAGAAAATTTTGTTTTGTTTTGTTCTGTTTCTTTTGGCCATACCCTGTGATGCTCGGGGATTATTCCTGGCTTTGTGCTCAGAAATAGCTCCTGGTGTGGGCGACCATATGAAATCAAACCGAGGTCCGTTTTAGGTTAGCACATGCAAGGCAAATGCCCTTCAACTTGCGCCACTGCTCTGGTCCCAGAACTTTTTATTTTCTATTGTAAGCTATGTAGAGACTTCAGCATACTATAGTCATTACACAAGTTACTACCAAAGAAATTTTAGTGACTAATATTTCTGATAAAAACAAGACTAATTACACATATACCACAAACTTTCAGACATCGAGTGGTTATTTTTTTTTGGGGGGGGGTATTAAGCTTATTGGAATTTTATTTATTGTGAAGAGAAAAAAATAGATGTTCCAAAGAGAAAATGTTAACAAGTTGTTAAGATAAAAAGAAATGAAATATGTTGTGCATGTTAAGGTAATTATAAAAGTAAAAACAAGAGCTCAATTTTTTAGAGAAAATTCTGGATCTCCAGAATCAAAGAACTAAAAATTATTCAAGTTTTACAGAAGCTAAAATATTTAAAATAATGCAAACAAATAGCAGGAATATTTGTATATGATAATGTTCTTGCACTTAGCTCGCTAAATTTATGAATTTAAAATATTATAACAACATATAGAATTTGAATGTTATATTTTTACAGGATTTATTTTATTTTATGCTATTTAGTCAGGTACTCCTCAATGAAATAATGTTTGAGTATTTTTGCTCCTTGAGAACAAGAGAACTGGATATTCTCTTATAGTGGGACAACCTGACCAGGTTATTTATTACCCAGTACAAAAATTACCAGAAATTACCCAGTACAAAGTAAGAAAATATATCAAGTGAGTTTCAGATCTCATATATATGTTAGTGCATATTACCATATAGCCTGCTAAAGAATTTGAATTCAAGGTCTCATCAGAAACATCTAAATCCAGAATCCCAGAGGAGATGAGGAGGAAATTTTGATGAATCAAAGCTCACTGGAAACAGGTATTAGGATCAAGATTTTAGTTGCATTCACATAATATCCAAATAATAAATGCTTTTGGATCTATGCATACAAATAGAAGCTGAAAGGAAATGGAAAGTTAATAAAATCAAAATGATAACCCCAAAGAGCTAAAATTAATTACAAAATTCATGTACTTAAAAATAGTTTTGAATGAAGGAAACATTTTTGAAGGAAGTTGAGGTGCTTGAGTTTTGCAAGTTTTAACTCTGGTGTTGCTAAATGAAATGGGTCTGGGAGAAAGCTAATGTTCTGCATCTTATTCAGATCTTCTGTCAGGTGTGCACTCTTTAATATCTCACCATATATTTTCTTTTTGTTTGTTTAGAGAAAGGCAGACTTGATAATACTCAGAACTTATCCTCTATATTTCTCTAGTTACCCCCCTTCAATATTTTTTAATTGTTGCTTTCATGGCTGTGAGATCAAGAATTTAGGTTTAATTATCTAAAATGATTCTGTGGGGCTGGAGAGATAGCATGGAAGTCAGGCGTTTGCCTTGCATCCCATATGGTCCCCTGGGCCTGCCAGGAGCGATCTCTGAGCATAGAGCCAGGAGTAACCCATGAGCGCTGCTGGATGTGACCCCCCCAAAAAACAAACAAAAAATAAAGTTATTCTGTGGCTTATTTAATGATCAACATTAACACCTAATAGTAAATTGAGTAATAATAAATATGTAGCAATAAATCATCTGAAATTTTCTAGTAGGCATTATCCTATTACATCAGGAAAGATGACATGCCTCTTATCTGTTCTATAAGAGCTAAGTAGGCTTAAAATTAACATTCAATTTATTTTAGTATGTATTTATAGCAATTATTTTAAAAATCTTCATGTAAAATAAGGACATGTAATACCATTGTAAACTAGATATAGTAGAAGATAGGAATAGTTATAGGTAAGTGTGTTTATATATAATAATAAGTATACAATAAAATAAATGCTCATATTTAAAGAAAAAATAAACAGCCATCATCATCATTGCCAGGAAATTGGATTTATTTATACTCTTTAGGAATGTAGCTATATTTATATTTCCTAAATCAGTAAATTATTCCTTGGGTGATTCTATTTCTAAGATTGTAGATCCCTTTTGTACATTTCCTTTGGGCAGTAAGTAAAGGGATTTCCAAGATGAGATTAAGGCTCATGATCAGTTCACTTTTAGTCACTCCAGAGAAAAATGAACCAGGGTGGGCCTAACTTTATCAGACAAAACACAAAATAAAGTCTAAGTGAGAAATAGTTTCTATTTTCTGTTTTTTTATTTGTTTATTTTGTTTCCTTATTGTGCTTGTTTGTTTGGGAACTACACCTGACATATAGCAATCACTGTACCTGCCTTATTAGCATTTCAGATATCTAATTCCCTTAAATTTAAATTCATATGAATTTCTAGGTCATGTAGCTGAGAATATTAGCAATTCATAAATGATTAAGTAGTCATGGTAAACGTCAGGTAATAAAGAAGAGACTTTTATAATTATAATTATATAAGAGAGTTTTATATTATAATATATAATATATATTATGTATAATATAATTATAAAGAGAGTTCTATAATGATAATAAGGTGTACTCTGTCAACAACTGATGAACTTGGAGGAAAACCATAAACAT
Organism: Suncus etruscus; assembly: GCF_024139225.1. Taxonomy (NCBI): domain Eukaryota; kingdom Metazoa; phylum Chordata; class Mammalia; order Eulipotyphla; family Soricidae; genus Suncus; species Suncus etruscus. The sequence goes on from NC_064850.1 coordinate 59,066,456, forward strand.
TAAATGAAACTTTGGCTCCCACTTACTGTTTGAATTAACATCTCTGAGACTCTCTAAGAAGAAAATTTAGCTTACTTTACACAAACTCCTAGTTTAAGCTGTTATGACATCATACATGGGTGTTGCATTTAGATGCTAAATTTGTGATCAGTTGTTACTCCACCATAGAAAATGTTGAGAGATATTAGTCAAAATCCTTAGATGGTATTTCCTTAGATCAATATTTCCACTTCTGCCTGAGCACATCTTTTATGTCCCTCCTTGTCTTTGAAAAGAAATGGAACTTTTGTATGGACAGTTTGTTTGAAAAAACATTTAAATAAATATTAAGAAGTGGAATTAGGGAATGGGGATATAATAAATTCTGAGCATAACTGAGTGTGCTTTCACCCTCCTTCTATATAATTATAATTATTATGGGATTTCATGAGCAAATCCATAGGTACTCTCTTTTCTGAGGATTGCTCAACTGGCAGTTTGGAGAAAATTCCAAGAGAAAGTTGCCTTTGGTAGAATGTACAGGCAATCTTGATTGATAATTGCTGCTCCATCTATGGGTTAATAAGAAATATAGGGTGCACAGTTCAACAGTGGAAAAATTTGTGGCTTTTACATTCCATGAGCTTTGAAGAGGACCTTCAGCTCATCAGAAAATAGATGGCAGCAAAATCTTTGATTACAACTGTGAAACTCAGAGTAGAGGATTCAGGTAAACTGCACAGTCTGAAAATTTCAGTAATTTATTATGCAAAAATAGTAATGTGTATATTGCAATTTGAATCTTTGAGAAAACTTGTGATTATTTGGGTTAAAGTATTCAGTATTTGCTTGCAAAGCACGAGTGTTCATACAGCTTGCAACTTTATTTGTACAAGCAATTAGGACATATGGGACATAGAATATAGCTTTACTCAAATAGCTTGATGTGAATACAAATTGTCTTTCTTGCTTAACAACAGTCCAAGGGAATTTTTTCTTCATAATAATTTTCTCATTTTATGTACCTTTTGGGATGAAAGTATTAATCATATATTCTCAATTCTGAATTTCAGTATTTATTCTGCCTGGTTTTAGGTCCTTGCTGAATTTTCTATGAATATCATGTACAAGTTACTGGTACAAAGTTAAGTTTTATTTTGACTTTTGAGAGCTATCTGTTAAATTGAATTTAAGCTTTTAACTCAAATTGTTACTTTATATACAGTATCATTTTCAGAAAAAAACATATAGTGGCTTGACTCATATATTACTCAGAATACAAAGCTAAAGACTTTAATTTTGACAATGTTTTGATTTCTTCTGAGGAAAATAGTTTTTTTTAGGTGATTGAATTTGGGACACCCCCAGCTTTCCTAAGGGCTTACAGCTAGCTCTGGGTTCTGGGTTCATTCCGGGTGGTGCTCAGACGACCTATGATATATAATAGAGTCAACCAGATGCTGGGCAAACACCTGAACCTCTGTACTATCTCTTCTGCTTTGAAGAAAATAACTAAAACAAAAACAATAGCTGCATATAGTGATTCTTTAAACTTATAATAGCAAAAGTTATTTCAGCCATAAGTTATTTTACAAATTTAGTGAATAAACACTCAAAGAAACTAGTTTCTTTTATTTATTATTTTTTCTAAAATGGTTAACCGAAGATTAATTCTTGTCACATAAATGCAGTGATGGATAGAATAGTTGAGAATACATACAAGCATATCTACCAATAAATAGATATTTGTCTGTTCATGTAATTATGTTTCTCATCAAATTTTCATTAGTTTTATCATCCATTATGATTAGTACCTTGTTGTTTCTACATATAGTTATTATTGAGCTTGTATTTGATTTATTTTTCATGTTCTATGCATACCCAAACTTATGACTATATCTGCATATCATTTCAACATCCTGTATTATTTTATTTAAAGAGATCCATAATGTAATTCATCACTGTCACATTGAACGTGGATATAAAAAAAGCCATTTCTCCCACATTGGCTTTAGTGTTGTTACTTTTTTCAGTTCTTATTCTAGTTCATTAATTTTCCTGTAAATGAAGATGTATGTTTTTTGCAAGCCAATTCTTTATATTATATTATTGTTGGTAACAATGTCATAATATTTGTGGATTTCTTAATTTTGTTATTTTAGAAGAAAAGAGTTATTATGTACAATGTCTCTATGTTGGGATTACTTGGCTATTCAGCTCTGAATAAATACTTCACAGGATCATCAATGAACTCATACTCTAATGTAATAAGAAACATAAGATGCCCTTGATGTGGAAAATTTATATTAATTTTCAATTTTTTAAGCAATGGCATAAACTTTTGTACATTAAAATTTATTTTTGCAGTTTACAATTAATAGCTAATTTGTGACTTTTCCTTTGACTGTTGAACTTTCTATTAATTACTTTTCAGACTTAACTCATAAACTTTAACAATATATTACATATTTTTGTAAAATATATCAGATATCATTATATATTATTTTAAAATCACCCCACACTCCATTTTCCAATTCTGGGTGAAAGGGTCTGAAGCAGGGTAACCATAAAGAATTAATAAACTAAGCCAGTCAGGGGAGAATTAGGAAGTCTAGGGAGTCAGTTGGCTTCTTTTTTTTTGGGGGGGGGTCACACCTGGCTACACTCAGTGGTTACTCCTGGCTCTATGTTCAGAAATTAATCGCTCCTGGCAGGCTCAGGGGACCATCTGGAATGCTGGGATTCAAACCACTGTTCTTCTGTATGCAAGGCAAACACCCTACCTCCATGCTTTCTCTTTGGCCCTGTCAGTTGGCTTCTTGCCTTGTGGTCTCACTCCACAAACCAAGCCAAACCGAAATCTTTTATTTACCAACCAGAAGGGGGATGGTCCAGTGAGTTTTAAAAGTACCTTATCAAACTACAAGCTACTATGGTCTATGTTGACATTTACATTGCAAAGAACTAGGTGAAAAGCAAAGAGAAAGTTGGGGGAAAATCTTTGTTTTGGTAAAAGCAGGGTGTGATCTAACATATATATATATATATATATATATATGTAAAATATATTATAGCTTCCATATGATGTTTTGATTCTGTCTATTCGTTTATAATATATATGCATAAACATATAGTTGTAAAAGTAAAGCAATTTTTAGTACATAAACATATATATGCAATATAAAATAATGAAGAGCATAATCAATAGAATAGAAAATGATATACATAATCTTTTTAAGTATAATCTATGACTATTATTTTATTATAATATTTGAAGTCCATTCTTATATGAGTTTAAAAAATAATATTTTTTGATTTAAGATTTCTATAGAGCCTTTTGACAAGGTTTTCTGATTTTCTGAGCCCTATTTTATATTTTATTTTCTAAACTAAATGTTGTGATTCATTTTAAATGCCTTTAACCTAACACTAATTCTAGCCTTTTACTTGAGTCTTTTAGTTATCCAGCAAAAAAAATGCCATTCAGAAGCTAAGATTTAGGGAGTAATTTTGCATACTGACACACATTATCATACGCTCTCATTTTAAGCCACACTGTAATGTGAATTTTTAACTATGTATTTTCAAGTTGATCTGTGGTTTTCTCTTTTTAAAAGAAATTGTCATGCATTTATTCATGCAACTATTCCACCTTCATAGATACCTTTATAGATATTCATTTAAATTCCTCACTTCCATATGATCAGGGGACCTGAAAAATATTTTTATATGTGCACAAGCGCACACTGCAAACTAGCCAGAAAGCATTCTGGGATTCTCCAAACGGAAGTGGTGCTGCCATACTGTTAGCATAGATAATAAGAGGGGACCCCTGTCCTTCAACAGTGCAAGTTATGTCCTTGAGAGTAGAATATAACACAGCACAGGAAAAACTCTCGCATCCTAATTTATCTTTCATCCAATAAACTTATTTTTTTGTTTGGTTACTTTATTTATTCACATATATAATTGTTTATTTTGGGGTGCACACCCAAGTGTGCCCCTTTGCCTCTAGGAACATCTGCATATAAAGAAGTTTCCTTACCCTCTCTGCTATGCTTTGGCCCTGAGCTTTTCCTTTCTATTTTGTCCTTAAAATTCTATACATTTTCCAAACATTACAGAGTTTATATGAAAACCACAATAATTGCTAGCTCTTAAAATATTCTCTGTAAAGTTTGAGCTATAATTTAATTATGTTATTCTATACACCTGATCAGAACAATAACTAGGCTTTGGCAGCAGATTTTTAAATTAAGTGCCCTAGAAAGTACTTGGATTCTTTGGTGACTCATTTTTAATTTTATTAATTCCATTAAGAATAAAACAAATAGTGATCTAAGTTCCTATCAGAAACATTTGGTCAGATTCATAGGTCAAGACAGAATATCAAATTATCTTCTTCCTCAGAAATAATAAAATGTAGTAAAATAATAAAAGAAATATTTAATAGGGGATATTTAAAAATATGAAAAAAATTTAGACTTTTATGAGTGTTCTCTTAGAATGATTGGGATATAAATTTATTTATGGTTACTTAAATATTTTACTTAATCCTAAAGACTATTATGTTTTTACTATGCTGCAGAATTAAAAATATCTCTACTACATGCTGGCTTTTTCTTTATCATAAAAGTAATATATCTATAAATTGACTGATGAGTAAAAAAGAAACTCTTGAGTTAATGGCATAGCTCTATTTAACTTTGGAATTTTAGTAACAACATTTGAGCAGAATAAAGCAGTAAGTGCGAACAAGGATGACATAATCCCTGGCTTTCAGGATCCAATATTTAATAAAACCTTTTACCATATTATTTTGTTTTTTTTTGCCCAAATATCTATTTCTTTTTCTTAAATTAGCTTTGGTAAAAATATCGATTTATTTCATAACATTTTTTTAGTTTTTGTATGTAAGCCAGCAAAACATAAAATGCATTTCTAACATTGTACAAATAAGAAAAAAATAACTCATATATAAAAATTGTTTAATGATGCATTCAGCTCAATTTTTTATCAATGTGTCAATATTGCATGTGTCTATTAGAGGTTATCAGTTTATACTAATAATGATCATGGCCTGAAGTATTCCTTGGGTTTCACACTGGTAAGTATACAAAATATAGATTTTTTATCTGGAGTCACAAACTCCATCAAGAACAATAGTAAAATACTGATTATAATTCATCTAATTTAAATTCTAATTTTAATTAGAAATAAGATGAGAACTAAACAAATTAGAAATAAAATTTAATTTTAATTTAACTATAAGATCATATTGTATCTCCTGAGCCATATTTAAATTAACAGACTTTTTATTGGGCAGCACTTTAAATGTGGATTAGATGTTGTCAATATTCTACCTGCCATCACATTTAAGACTTTAATGATGACACTTTTAATTAAAACCCTCAACTGCTGATTAAATGGCTATTGTAATCACTTCTTTTATTGCAGTGATAATCTGCTTTATTTGTGTGACAATAATAGAGAGTAGCAGTGTGCTTGCTGCCTATTTGTAAAATGGCAAGCTTCACAACACAACTGTTCCAAAGGGGGGAAAGAACAACTTTATTTTGGAAAGCTTATGTATAAACAGCTTAAAATTAGATCCTGTTTCATACAAACTTTACTACTTCAACCTGAGCAAATATAGATTTATAGGTGCTACACATTTAACTGCAGATATGCATGATTATACTTCTGAGATTAGTTTCAGTTTGCAATTGTATGTTTGCATTTTTGATGAAGCAGATTTATTGATATCATCTTAGATAATGAAAATCAATGCCCACATAATTCTTTTTTGTTTGTTGTTTGGACCACACCCAGTGCTGCTCAGGAGTTACTATTGATTCTGTGTTCAGAAATTCTTCTGACAGGACCTAGTGGCTATATAAAATGCAAGGGATCAAACTAGGCTCAGTTGTATGCAAGGAAAATACCCTATCCATTGTGGTATAGCTTTGCCCCTCCCATATTTATTTTGATAAAAACTAGTAATGCTTATTTGATAGGTTAATTAGAATTTGTTCATTTTGCCCTTTAATTGTGAGGTGAAACAAGAGGACACTCTGCACCATCCTGACTGCAATGTAGGATATGCAGATTCCAGGATCTTTAATACAGAAACATGATACCAACAACAGAGACTGTGTAAAATATAAAAGTATTGGCACTACAGACAATGACCTGGATTGGACAAACTAGTTTGCCTGGAGCCTAGAGTTGGTCTTATGCCAGGAAACTTCAGGGGTAGGGTCTCCTTGAATTTAGGCCAAGGCTTTTCCTTTCCATGTCCCTCATATTTTGGTGGGCCTATGCAAACAATAATTGCCACTCTAACACCGTTTTTACTGTCCCCCTTTGACTCTAATCCTTAAGAAAATCAACCCACTTAAACTTTTGAGGTTAACTTAAACTAATATTCATGTGCATGGAAATGTAAAAAAGTACTTTGCCTTCAATGTTTAAGGAGTTACATACGTTTTATGGCTTTAGATTGCTTTGTGTGCTGCTAAGAAATATTATGTACTATAATCTGGGGACTGAGGGACAAAGTAATTATACATGGGTTCTGTTTTTATTTTCTTAATGTTCTGTGACTGAAAGTTCAAAGTTAAGATATCAGCAATGGGACTACTGAGAATTCTGTTTATGGGTGATTGTCCTTCCACTGTAACTTTACCTTGTCCTCTTTCTTTGCATCTTTGTTCTCATAATTAAAAATTAATTAAAAAAAAGAATTTGTTCATTAACAGTTAATAGTTGTGAAGGAGTCATAATTACATATACTAATTTTATTTATTTATTTATTTTGCTAGGGGCTGAGGATATTGGGCCACACTCAACATTCTCTGGGCTCACTCCTGGCTTCATTTTCCCCATCCAATCAATCCAGCCCCAGGTTACATAAAATAAGCTTGTATTCTTCAAAACATGAAAAACAATAACTTTATTTATTGAAAGTTAGTTAGCCTTAGTTATGCTGTATTTCTGTTGAAATATGTACAAACATTTAACCTATAGAAAATAAAAAGGCATTTTAAAAATTTGAGCCAAGTATTATGTTGTTTTATAACAGCATTAAATGTCAATATTTTTCTTTTTATTACTGTATTTTGTTTGTTTGTTTTGGGGCCATACAAAAGAGTTCAGGATTTACTCTTGACTTTGCTCTCAGGATTACTTACTCCAAGTGGTACTCAGAGAACCATATGGGATACCTACCTGACATTGAACCTGAGTAAAGCAAGATGCAAGACAAGAACCCTTCCCCACTGCACTGTCTCTCCAGCCCCAATGTCAATCTCTTTTAAGTGGATTCTTTCAATGCTGTCTGTTTCTATTCCCAGTGTTTTTTATGCATATGCAATGTGACATGAGAAAACAAAACACAACAATAAATAAGCTAATTATTATAAAATAAGCAGTAACTTTATCTAAATTCTAAATAATTACTTGTGAAATAAAATTACCATTTATAAGAAACATTTAAATTACAATGAGAAATGTTTTTTTCTATATTCTGCTATATATGTAGCAATATAAAATATGCAATATAAAATAAAACTATGGGAGTTGACTCTTTCGTATGCTTTATTCAACATAGAATTTTCCAAAATTTTATTGTTAAAGTAACTTCAGTCAAGTCAATATTTGAAAATAAACATCACTTCTAAAGAACTTCTCTTTTTTATTTTTGTAATAATGAGAAATTGAAAACTCATGAAGGTTATTTGATTTAGTTAAACATCCTAAATTGGCAAACCAAAAAGGCAATTTTCAAGGTTATTTTTCTACTGCTCCCTGTATCCTCTTATCTAAATGCATACAGTTTTCAGCCTGAACAAGCTTTTGTATTCACTCTTCAAATTATGTATATACACTTGACTTAGCTTCACTATGAGAGTGTAACATAAACAGGAAAATCTGTATAACAAACTGAAGCCATAAAAAAAGTAATTTTAGATTCCCATGATTACTTAATAGGAGCACAATGAAAAAAAAAGTAAGTCCAAAAAAGAGCTCTAAAATTATTAAGAATATTTTTCTTTAATAAAATTTGCATTTGACACCAGTGGGAAATATATTTTTAAGGAGGCTATGATTTTTAATAAGATAGATTACGAAGGCACAATGATATCAGTGATAGCTCACACAGAGTTCTGTTAAAGAAAACTTCTTTAGCTGAAATCAGAGCAATTCAGATTGAAAAATCTTTCCAACTCATATTCTGGCTATTTTAAGATACCTTCAAATGTATGGGAAGTTATTTTCTAATAACTTCAGAAGTCATAAGATATGATCTAATCAGTGAGCAATGTTTCTAAAGGTCATAACTATATTGTTGATTATAGCATTTCCAAACTTTCTGACTGCTCATCTGTTCACGTAAATCTGTTAAGGGCACTACTCCAGATCCATATTAGCAATACATCTGCTACATTTCATCAGGTTGAAATAGATCAGCAGTAAACACTATGCATTTTTCCAACTTGGTTTCAAGCTCTGGTTAGTTTTTGAAATTCTTTATAAAAGTGGTAATGTTTTATTAGCTCATGGAAATGCAGTCTCCTATGAATGCAACAAAATTAGAAAGAAATAAAATCACTAAAAGTGAACCTATTAATAATAGAAAAAAATGTTTTGATGTAAAATGTAAGTCATATAATAAAATTATTTTCAGTAATTAAAATTTCAATAGTACAATGAGTAGGGTCTTTGTTTTGCACGTAGCTAACCTAGGATTGATCACAGGCACCGCATATGGTCCCCGAAGCCCTCCTCAGGAAGGATGCCTGAGAGCAAAGCCAGTAGTAAGCTTTAAGCACTGCTGGTGTGGACTCCAAGTCAATATATAAATAAAAATTAAAAATAAAGTTTAAATACAGTTTGAAGGGTTCCAAGCTATGCTCAGATCTGGGATTTACACAGGTTATTATTGGCCCACCAGGACCCAACAATGCTGTTTCTGGGGCTCTGTAGTTCTGGAGATCATAAAGATCAATGAGGCAACTCTTGTGGGCATCCAGGCTCACATTTGGTTATCCTGTGAGGGCCAGTGTCTCCGATGTCCGATGTCCTTAACCCTTTTTCTATTTCTCAGCCTCTACATTACAGATTTTATTTTTTCAACTATTACTGTGAAGAATGATGAAGATATTGACTTAGAGCTAAATATGTATCTCATCAGAGTCTCAGAGGTAAGGTCTTGGATGATGATCCCAAAAAAGATGTCTATTACTTTAGAGTGAAGAACTCTCTCAAATGGACTCCTGTTTCTAATTGAGAAGCAATTGTCCAGGGGATAAGAACCCTAACTCCCAGCAAGGGTGAGAGGTGGGGGCAGTGTTGGTAGTTCTGTTGGTGGTTGTTTTAATGATTGTTGGTTGGAAACTGGCTTTAAGGACACGACACGGGCCTCACTTCTGTTTGTTTTCTCTATTAAACCCTTTCCAAGAAAACCCCAGATTAGCCAGATTTGTTCCTTTGCTGCAAGAGGCAAAAGAAAATCATTACAATGGGAGTCCTGCTTTTCTCTAGGGCCACGTAAAGAAAAAATTGAAACTTAAAAAAAGAACCATTATTCTTATGACAAAGCCTGAAGTCAGCTCCATTTTCCAAGCATACAATATTTACCCACCCATCTTCTGCTACCACTTGGCATCTTCCCAAGCCCTGACTTGGGCTGAAGAGTTATCTAAGACATGCCCATCAGCAATAAAATGTGGTGCTAAGATAGCTGATTTCCCACTTACTTATATTTTCTGCTCATGAAGCACAGAAAATTTACTTTGTTTAATATAATGATTAACATTAGAACAAATCTTCCCTTAGTACCAAACCTGATGAAACATGGAACATTTTGAAAGATTTCCCAGATCTGATAGGGACACAAAGAGGCTAAGGAGAGTGAATGTAATGGAGGATGGGAGGTAGAGGAAGACATTCAATTCATAATCAAAATTACAACATGTCTAAGAATAAAGTGAAATATCATTATCTCACCAGGATGTCACAATCAACTGGTATCATGTTCACAAAGGACTTAGTGGGAGTTTTAAAAGAAGTATTAGAAAACAGTGCATTCATTTTCACTTTGTAGGGACATATGAAAATTATGTGCACCAAGACTATAGCATTTAAATATAGGTATTAAGTTATTTAAACATTAATTTGCCATTGCAAAATTAACCAGATGTCCTTATACTAGTGTATCTTGGAAGTTAATGCCAAAAATTACTCTGTGCTTAGGGCAAAAAAATATGTTGAGCTTAAACACCCATAAATCTACATGCAAGAAAAATAAGAAAAACAATTTTATAAGGAGGGACAGAGCTAACAGGACAGCTTTGTCAGAAGGCCAGTTTAAACATCCAATGATGTATGATTCCCTGAGCAATAAGCTAGGAATAGCTTTGAGTAACCATGGGTCTTGCTCCCAAACAAAAGAAAATATTGATCAAAAAGTTCTCACAGATGAGGTTTTGCAGATTTGAGAATTTCAGATTGATACCATGAGTCCCAACATATTTGGGACAAACTATAAATAAACGTCAACATATTTATAATTAAACAGGTGTAATTACACCAAACTGTATTATCATAAATAGCATGCTAATTAGTTGAAGTTTTGATGTTGTTTGCTGTCAGCTATTGCTTTTGTTATGTTTTGGGGCCACATTTGTGGTGTCCATAGCATACTTTGGGTGGAGTGCTCAAGAATCACTCCTGGGGCCGGGCGGTGGCGCTCGAGGTAAGGTGCCTGCCTTACCTGCGCTAGCCTAGGAGACGGACCGCGGTTCGATCCCCCGGCGTCCCATGTGGTCCCCCAAGCCAGGAGCGACTTCTGAGCGCATAGCCAGGACTAACCCCTGAGCGTCACCGGGTGTGGCCCAAAAACAAAAACAAAAAACAAAAAAAAAAAAAAAAAAAAAAAAAGAATCACTCCTGACAAGGTTCTAGAGACCATATATAGACCTGGAGATAAAACTGATTTTTCTGAGTAAAAGTCAAGAAGCCTACTTGCTGTACTATCTCTTCAGTCCCGCCTACTTCCAGAACTTTGGAAAAACAATTACAAATGTGTTATATATGTGTATGTACATATATATAATTTTGACAAAATGTTACAAGGACTTTTTAAACAAAATAATTGATTGTTTCTAAGTATACTATTTAGAAATTGATAAATTGTATAACTTTACTTATTCTCTGATTAAAATGGAAAATAAGGGCCAAGTACACTCAAATATATTCCATATATATATGCAGCTGACCAGGGTTTGATCCCAGGTACCACATCACCCATCCAAGTCACTCTAGGAGTGATTCCTGAGGCATATTCAGGACTAAGATCTGAGCACTGCTAAATATGGTCTTGAAACAAACAAACAAATAAAAAAATATGTTTAAAAAAATCATTGTAATCTTGGGTCTAGGGAGAAAGCATGGCTGTATGTTTGAACCCTAGATTAGTGGCCTGTAAATTTGGTAATCCAAGTAAAAACAGGAGTAATCTGAAGCTCTGAGCATGGGGTATTAGAGAAATGTGGCCTTCATGCTACAACTTAAATATGTAATTTAATGCAAATGTTATCACTGTAAGTTTATCCCTGACTGCCCTAAATATAGATCTACCTTTTAAAGGAAGGTGATTATTTTTAATAATGTTTTCAATATCAGTGTATCTTAGTATATTTAAGTAGAATGAATAGGTATCAAAGTTCAGTTTCTAAAGAAAAAGCATTGAAGATTTATTGCTATAAATTTGTTTTTCACATCTATCTATAATATTATTCAAAGCAAATTTACCACAATTGCAGAAACTGTGTTAGCAACAAATGTGTTATCAATCATGATAACAATTACATACACAAATGACTCAGTAGAGTGATAGAATCTTTCATGTGTTTAAAACTCTGAAATAGTTATTTGATTTCATAATTATATCACTATGTAATATATAAAATACCATTACATGCACATTATACATGCTTATGTCTACATGTGTATACACACTTTGTTTTTGAATTATTCAACAAATTTTAAGTAGAAGAGAAATAAATATTGATTTATGCTCAAAAGAAATGAAAATGAAATTATTATATTGCCGATGCATTTGAGGGTGGAAAGAGAATAAAACACCCAAAAAAGATAAAAAATAGAAATAAAAATATATGTGCTCATATATATATATATATATATATATATATATATATATATATATAAAGAGAAAAGATTTAAAAAATGAAATAAAAAAGTGATTAAAGGGACAAAGTGATGCAAGAGACTACCTTACATTTGGGGAAAAGCAGGTAAAGAGGTGGTGTAATACAGGTCTTATACTTATGATGGAAGTATAGGTTTCCCCATTGTCTTTTGAGATTTTCTTGTGGTGTGTGGGTTCCCGGGCGCCTTTTCATCACACAACCTGACCCTTTTGAGAATGGCAAAAGATTTGCTGCAGGGAAGTCTTGGGAAGAGTTCTTGCATCGCGGATACTTTTATGGCTAAGTCCGGTTTCAGTCCACGTTAGGAACGATTGGTAAGGAGGACCGCGCAGCATGAGTCAGCAGGGGAGTTGGTTGTCTTTTCTTGCAGGGGATGAGGTGTGGGTTTGACTGATTGTCTCTTCACTTGGGTGCTGGGTACTGGTTCGTTGGGGTAGGAGGTCTTGATGCATAATGTTCTCTCTATGCTGCTGTTTCTGTTGTTGCTGGTATTTTTGTGGTATAATGTGTAGTCAAAAGTTTGTGTTGTATCTCTTTCATGTATTTTGGGCACTGCTCTCCGGTATATGTTGACTGTTACAGTATTTGGAGTTTCTACCCTGTTAAACCCTGTTATTTTTTTTGTCGTTGTTGTTGAGTATTAGTTGTATATAAGGTGTATGTTCTAGGTTCTTCAGAATAGTGCTATCATTCTGTGTTTGTCTTTCCTCTTCTGGCTTACTTCGTTTAACATAGTATGTTCTATGTCCATCCATGTTGCTGCAAAGTCTGTGATTGTATCATTTCTGACTGCCATGTAGTATTCCATTCTGTATAGATACCACATCTTAATGATCCATTCATCTGTTTTTGCTCCCTGCAAAGGCACACTAAAAAAAAGGGGAAATCTTATGTATAAAAACGAGCTCTTACCTGCTAGAGATAAGAACTCATACTTCTTTACAATACAGGGGCATCTCCCACCTTGAAAATATGTCACGTGGACACAACTTAGACCCCAGGTGATTAGACACCACCCGTCCAGCCTTGAACACTGGATCCCAGACATAGAAACGACACAGTTCTTCACAACAGCCAGAGGAAACAAATCCCATCGGGACATCCTTAATACTGCTCGCACACCAACAAGTGCCAACTCTAATATGATATCCTGACAACGAGGAAAATGGGAACAACTTGACCTAAGAGCAGGTTATCCTACCTCACCAGCTAATGATAAGACAAAATCAGAATACTTGTCACCCTTTGGTCTGTCCAAATGCCCCAATCGCAATTTACAGATGACTGGCTGATAGAACCATGACAGGACTGTATGTATCCTGGGACCAATAAAAAAAGCCCTAGTCTAGGGTTTGAACTACCACCTGCACAACAACCATGATCTCTAGTTCCAGAGGTCTGTCTGAGACAATTGCAAAGGAATGGTTCTTCTGGAAACAACAAAAGACGCTATCCCAGGCCCCATCCTAGGGTCAGCGCAAAGACCAAGACCACCAACCATAGAAAATTAAAATTAAATTAAATGATTAAAATGACACGGAAGAAACAGAACTTCTAGAACCACAAAGAAAGACTTCCCTGACCTGTGCAAATACCGAGATCTCTAGATACAAAGGTCTGATTTTATCACCCAGGATGGAGCATAAGTCTTCCATACACCACAAAAGCACCAAGGGGAGAGTAAACAAACCTGAAAGGAGTCTATAGTTAATCCCATGACAATATACTTCAAGGGTGGAGAAACCCTGTTTTTCTTAGGCCAAGGGAATTCCTTTTCGAATGACCCCAATATTTACTGTGCCTGTGCAGGAGGGAAGAAAAAAAAAAGGCAAAAATCACATTTTTTAAATTTATTTTTATTTATTTACCTAATTTTTGCCAATTTATTTGTTTTGATGTGGTTATTGCAATTGTTGTCTCCGTTCATATTTAGTTTCTTTTCCTTCTTTTCTTTTCTCTCTTTATGTGCTCTGCCATGTTTTTTTATCTCAAGACCATGGCCTTTATGTGGTGCTTATCTTTATTGTTGGAGTGTTCACTGGATGTTTTATTTACTTCTTTTTGTACTGTTGTGGTGTTCTTTTTCCTCTTTGTCTCTCAAAACTAGGATGAGAGCTTCCAGAAGGACTCCGCCCATTTTAGGCATATTTGATTTTTTCCCCAGTTTATTACTTTTCTTTTATTCAAACAAAACCACATAACTTGAACTATCTAGTCCCGCCTCCCAACTAGAGCGGGAAACAAGGGAGGTACCAAGACCAAACAGATGTAGGACCACTAAGTAGTTAGCTAGGTATAGAGGGGACCACTTATTCTGGCAGCCCCAGGCGGATATGGGAGGTAGGATAGGAACGGAGGTGGAGGGAGGACAATTATGTGATGGGAATTCCCCTTATTTTATGTTAATATGTACCTAAAATATTATTGTCAATGATATGTAGGCCACTATGATTAAAATAAAAATTATATTTAAAAAAAGGATGGCATATTTTGCAGTTCCAATTGTGCTTGGACATTATATATATACACACACATATATATAATTATATATAGTCTTAGTGTTTCCAAAGTTTATTTTTAATAATTTATTTTGGGTTTGGGGCCATACCCTGCAGTGCTCAGGGTTTACTTCTGGCTCTATGCTCAGAAATTACTCCTGGCAAGCTCAGGAATTATATGGGATACTAGGGATTGAACTGAGCCTGGCCATATGCCAGACAAGTGTCCTATATGATATACTATTTCTCAGCCCTTGACATATTCTGTTTTTAAAATAATCACAATCCAAATAAATTTTGGAGAAAATTCTGATAGACAATATTCTATAGTCAATTAAAAGCCATTAATCTTCAAAAAATGGAATTATTAAAAATATAGGATAAAAATATATTTAAAATTATATATCTAGAGGCAGTTAAACTTAATAAATATAAATTAATTAAAATAAATAGATGTGGTTATACATATATGTAAACACTAGAGTTTAAATACTAGAGTCTGATAGTTTTGTAATTACTGACACCTCAATATAACTGATATCATAATAATAACCACTTATTAACCAATTTAGATTATAAAAACACTTTTAGAAAGCAATGAATGTATTACCCTGTCTGTGCTAATACAGTCATTGAGAAAAGCATGTATCAGACTGTTAAAACCAAATGCATTTAAAAACTGATTTTTTTATAACTATTATTAACTGTGGCTTAAAACTATGAAATCTTCAAATGATATGGATTTGTTAATAATTTTTAAGATTTTTGGGGGGTTGCACCCGGCAAGTTTTAAGAGGTTATTCCTGCCTCTGCACTAAAAAAATTACTCCTGGCATGCCTGAGGGACACTATGACAGGGGATCAAACTGGGTTGGCCTTATGCAAGGCAAATCCTCTCCTACTGTGCTATTTCTTTGGCTCTGTGTTCATAAATTTAGTATTCATAGAGAAGGATATTTTATTTTGATAAAAAATAATTTTATTTTATTTTTATTTGTCAATATGAAATATCTGATTATGAGTCTTCAATTTGGAAAATAAATGATTATTAGTAGTTCTAGGAATTCTAATAAGTAGAATTTATATTTTTATAAATTGATAAATTACACTATGATAATAAATGAGTTGTTTGGGCATTAAGATGATAGCACATTAGTTACTTATTACCAACTATGAACCATAGAAATATACCTGGAAATTCATTTGCATATGTAAGCATATGCAGGGGATGTGAAATGAATATTCTGAATCATAGTGTTAAAAAGACATCAGGAAAGCTTGTGCTTTCATCTCTGTGATTGAACTCCAGGGTTTAATTCAAAAATGCAGAAATGAAAAAATTTAGAATCCAGTTCCTGTGATGAATAAAAGAAGTTCCTTTTAAAAATGTAATATTTCAGAAGCTACTTTGGAATTTTTCTGGTTCTTTTCTTTCTCATCTTTCATTATTGTCAGAAACATTGAAAAGACAAAAGGCAGAAATGATTCACAAAACAATTAGTTATAATCAAATAAAAATATCATAATTTAAATGATGATCATCCATTGGTTCTAAACTGAGTTAAATTTTCTTATGACAGTTTTATAAAAGAATATTCATTCAATTATAAAATTTCCATATTTTAGAATTAATATCAAACTCAATTCTGTCCTTTTTTTTCTAATACTTAGTAGACAACATTTATTTTTAAAGTCTTGTTTCTTTGCAATATATGTTATACTACAAATAACCAATAACAATACAGGTATGAGAATATCTGCTCAGAAATGCTTCTATACTGTGACTCTTAAGAGGTGTTCAGCTTGGAGGTATTTTGTAGACAAGAGTGCCATGAAAGTTCAAAGCTGTCCTGGCCTTTGAGTAGTCCTTTATTTTTATTTTCAAGTCTGTTGCTCTTAATGAATAGCTTTCAAATCCTGTTATATATGAGGCACATATGTTTTCCCCTTTTAATATTCTCTGAAAGCTACTTGTATTTTATGGTTCTAAGAAAAGTCTACAACCTTTTTCATTCCCTCAAGTAGATCTCCCTCCTATGTTTTGGATTATTTATACTAATAAACTTAACAGATGTCTCCAAGTAAAGAAATAATATTATTTATTATTATTATTATCATTATTATTATTATTATTATTAATGTAATTTAAGAATTTCAACACCAGATATATAGAAGTCTTGGTTCGGTTTGAGGGCTATCACCTACCTACAGTGTTAAATTGTAGGACTTCCTGATTCTGCACATAGGTGTCACTCTGGCAATAGTGCGGATGTATGTGGTGCTGGGGATGAAATCATATCAAGAAAGTAAAGAGTGAAAAAATAGAGAACCATATTCCTTTTTTAATCAGTTCATTAAAATAACATATACTTGCCTTTCTCCTGCCACTTATATATATTAGTATATATATGTGTGTGTGTGTGAATATATATTATATGAGAATGAGCTCAACACTTTAGTAATATTTTGCAAAATATTTTCTTTTTTAATCTATGATTAATATTATATTTTGAAAAATTATGGTTTTGTAACAAAAGATAATTTCACTGATTAAAAAAATTTTGGTTAATATGTATACTTGTAATTTGTCTTATGTTCACTGCAGTTTATTCTGTATTACTTGTAACTATTACAAATCAAAAGGACTATTCAAATTAAGTTCCCGTCTAATTTTTCTTATGAAAAAAATAGGCTTTAAACAATCTCTTTTAATGCAACATCTCTTTGATATTGATGCATAGAATTTATGCTCTACAATTATTGTGATAGATCAATTTGAAGTAATAACATTATTGAAAGGTTACCTAACATTCTATTGAAAAGCAAATGAAATTTCAAAGCATCAGGAAAACACTTTTAGATAATTTACTTTCTTTGGGGGTACTCAGAAGACATAGAAAGAATATTTATTTTTCAAACTCAATAAATATGGAAGACAATAAGCACATATATAACATTAATGATATTTTTGATTCATTAAATCATGACCTTGAAATTTAAACCTAGTTTGTATGCATATTAAATATTACATGGAAATTTCATTTCTTTTATGTCTTCTAAAATCAGTGTGTGAAAATTCCTATGGGTCTTTTTAGTTACATTACCTTCATATAAGCAAATTCAATCACAGAAAATGATCTTAAATACAGTGATAGTCTAGTTTTTTTTAAGTAATCTACGATAATAACACTGACACCAAGACACCATTTTTTCTGATACACATACTGCTAAAGTCAATGTTCATTGCTTGAAATCAAGAAGATATTAAATACAACTTTGTTCTTACTTTCAAAAAGATGCCCAAAGGCAAAGTGTCATTTGCTGTCAAGTACAACTCAATTGATAGTTCACTCTCTATTTTGCACAAATGCCTCTTTTAAAATGATTCAATTCCTCTACCGCCTCATCTTCTCTGGTCAGGCAGGAGTCATCAGGAGAGAAGATTAGCCTATTATCTTGCCACTGTCAGAAATAGCAGCGAATCGGCCATGATTCTCTCTTATGCTTTTAGCTCAATGTTCCATAAAACATATGGTTTGTGCTATTTAGACTTAATTGTGCCTAGAGTAAAATAAAATAAAATGAGGTGGATACTTAAATAATATGTTGGTATTATGTTATATCTCTATGTACATATCTTAATCCCTTAGAAAATCAAATTGGTACATGAGTCCACATTTTAAGAGAAAATTCCATATTTAAAACTTAACTTTGTATATTAGCTAAAATTTGTTTTGTTATTTCTATATTTCCTAAGCTGCACTTATAAAATCTGTTCAGACAGAATGTCTTAGCTCTGTGACATAGAGGAAGATTAAGTTACCAGGTGTTATCTCTTAGATCAATCGATTTTTGAACAAAATTGCATAACCTTGAATGTTGCTGTTCCCTACTTTTTTTTCCATTCAGCTTTGAGAATGTGATTTAATATATTCATGCATATGACTAGGTGTCTGCAACAGTTCAGAAATCAGCTGAAGTAGAAAATATCCTGTGTGGCAGTCAACTTCTTATGACATTTCTGGTCTTGCCAGCAAAAGACTAAAAAAAAAAAAGATGATTTATTTCTGTCAGATTTCCAGACTGTCTTCAACTAAAATTCTCAAAGAAATATCTACCTAAAAATGAGTGTATTAAGATTCTAGAGAACCATCAAATGACTCACATTTGAAGATAAATCATTCATTTCAGTGCCTTACTACTAATATGGGTAAAGTTTGCCTATAAATTTGTCTACAAATTAATTTTATCCAAAGCTCAATTGTATATGAGAAAAAGATTATGATTAGGAGAGATGGTTAGAAGAGACATGAGACACTTATCTTTAATATCTGAAGATTTATACACTAATAATGGTGATCTTTGGTAAAAAGGGATGATGAAGACAAAATGGTACTGATTTATTAAGAAAGTAGTGAAAACAAAAAGGTTTTATATATAATTTCTATACATAATATATGTAATGACATATCTACTTTGTTTAAATTAATACTCATTGATAAAAGTAATTTTGTTGTGAAGTTTCTCTTTTTGTTATATTTTTAGGTTCTATCCTTTGTGTTCATGGCTTACTCTATACCCATGGATCATTCTTAGCAGTGTCTGGGTAGCATATTGAGTGCCGGGGGTTGAACACAATCCTTTGTATTTAAGACAAGAGCCATACCCACTCACCCACTGTCTATTTCTTTGGCCATTCTATGAGAATTCTAGAAGATTTTTATAAATATAACAGTTAGACATTGTGGCTGCATATGTTCTGTTTTTCCAATTACTTCTTTTTATTTTGGCTATAGGTATCTAATAAACTTGTAATTAATAAGATATTTAAATTAAATTATATGTATGTAATTATTTTATGTCATTGTTGCATAACAATTGAAATAGACCTATAGACCATTACAATTTTAAGTGTTTATGCATATGCATGAAAAAATAATTTATAGTAAGATATGTAGATGTTTCTTGAGAATTTTTAGTACTTAAACACTTTGCACTGTTATGCTCATATGGAAATAAACATGAATACAATTTTCAAAGAAAATATCAGAAAATTCTGATGTATTCTTTAAGTCAGGAAGTTAAAATTTTTTTTAGTTAAAACTCATTCTTTTAGTAAAGTTAAGGCTATTCAAGTTATTGTTGCCATTTTTAATATTATGTCATTGAATAAAGTATGTTAAAATATTATGAATCATGTTCTCTACTGAGTATGTGAATAGTAATTTTATGTGTAAAAACTAGATTATTGTTTTATTTTTAAGAAATTGTTATTTTATACAAATAAGTAACATTGTAATATGATATATACCAAAGAAGAAATATATGCTAAAATCAATAGTTGATGGCAAGAAAATCTATTGAGTGTAAACACATTTAATAATTTGTAATAATTTTTAATATGGTGCATAAATTATTATGAGATAATTATGTAGGCATACGTTTTTCAATAATGCATATGGAATTCCATGCTTTATATTCAAATATATTCAAGAGTAAGAGAACACTAAGTTAAACACTAAGTTAAAACCTCCTTTAACATATAAGGGAATTGGTATAAAATAAATAAAGAAATCATAAATATAAAAGCAAATAAAATTTGCTAAATTATTAATTATTAAAAAAGAGAACTTGCTTCAAGCACTAAATGTTATTATTTCTATACTCTAATGTTATATTTATATAGATTCATTGTCATTCTAGTCATCAAACTCATTTTTAAATTTATATACAAAGGAGTAAAATGTCTTGAGGGTATTAAACATATTTATGATTAATAGAAAGGACTTAAGTTATCTAGTGGTTCATAAAGGATGAATTAGGAGGAATAAAGTAAGAATCTCAATAGGATTGAAAGAGCAAGTTAAAGTTTCTAGATCTTGGTTGTATGTATTACTGGAAAATGATTGCACTTTACAATACTTTTGACCAACCAATAAAATTGTTTTATTGTAAATAGAGAAAAATCAATAGTAATATATTCTTAAGCATTTTCAGTGAAATTATGAATCAATTAAAATAATTAATTTAACACCCAACTTGAGGAATTCTAGATAAAGTGACTACAGATACAAAAAGATAAATTATACAGTTTATTATGTAATAAATAAGTTCAGAGAAATCAAAGCTAAGTTACTATAATTTTAATATTAGATAAAAATTTAATGGAGAAAATTCTAAAAAGTAGGAATCTAAATAAAATGGTAATCTTGCAATAAGGATGTATTTAAAATTTTTAAGCTGGTATGTTCTTTATTATGTATTTTCAATAGTTAAAATATAATTACTAATTATGTCTAAAAATTAAAGAATCTCATATATAAGGATAATTTTTTTTTTTTTTTTTGGTTTTTGGGCCACACCCGGTGACGCTCAGAGGTTACTCCTGGCTATGCGCTCAGAAGTCGCTCCTGGCTTGGGGGACCATATGGGACACCGGGGGATCGAACCGCGGTCCGTCCAAGGCTAGCGCAGGTAAGGCAGGCACCTTACCTCCAGCGCCACCGCCCGGCCCCTATAAGGATAAATTTAATGGCAATAACATTTCAAATTACAGATAATGTTTCATAAATTGTGAAGAAATAATTATTTTTAACAAATAATAGTTAATTAAAAAACAAATAAGTGGTAGGGCATTTGCCTTGCATGCAGCTGACCCAGGACAGAAGCAGATTCCACCCAGCATCTCAAATATCCCCAGAGCCAGGAGCATTTTCTGAGCTCAGAGCCAGGAGTAACCCCTTAGTACCTCCGGGTCTCACCCAAAACAATAAAAGAACCCACAAATGATAGCAAAGCTATTATATGTTTATTAGTTTACCTGCATTTCTATATTCTTCTAGAAGAGGAACTTAGATATTTTTTGTTTTCAACTTGCTTTCAAAAATAGTAAAACAAAGCATAAATAAAAATATAGATACTTTAAACAATTTTAAAAACTTAAACTTAAAAAACAAATAGCATAAAGATAGCAAAAGGATAATTGCCATTTTTTCACAGGAAATATATTATTAAAAAGTCAAAAAACAAATTATATTGTGTAAAATATTTGCAAGGCAAGGACAATGTTAAAAAGAGTGTATTGTTATCATACAAAGATAAAACCCAACAACAATAATAACCAGTTGGTTATAGAAATATCAACAATTTATTTATGAGAAATACTGTTATCATTTTATACATATTTTCTTCAATTGATAGAGAAAATATACTTTTGAAAATTAATCTTCCTTAAGGCATAAGCAGTTAATAGACACTTATTTCTCTTGTTCTACTCATTAGAAATTTTAATATTTTACACTTATTAAATTTGGGAAAATGGTGAATAATTTCATAAGAAGTTTTCAAAATATCTATCAGACAGTTTTCAGATATTAGGAGTCTGATATTATTACATCATCAGCTGAAGAAGATTATGCTTGGAAACACCAGTCAGAAATACAAGCTGCGAATAGTTTGTATGGAAGGCATTTTTATATGTTTGTACTCAGAGATTACTCCAGATTGTGTGCCTAGGGAATACTCATGATGGGGCTGCAAGGGCCATATGGGGTCCCTGGCTGGCCACACACATCGCAAGTACCCTACCTGCTCTACTTTTTTTCTTATCCTGAGAGCAATTTTATAGCCATCTGTCACAAACTTACAATATTATCTCAGAAAATAAAGATCTTCGGGTTGGAAGCTAAGATAATTAACTTCCCAAATATCATTTTAATGTGGCATGTCAATTGAAGAAGTTCCATTGGCAAGAGATTTACAGGCCAGAGAATCTTTCAAAATCTACTAAGCACAAAATTTTGCAAAAACTTTGTAGTCCAACATTTTATTCTCAGAGATAGTGTATTCAACTTCACTTTAAGAATAAGAAAATGGAATTTCATGCCAGAGTAAGGTTTCTACTTTATCTATTGCCCATCTAATGAAAAAATGAAAACTAATGACACCAAGGATTTATTTGCCAAGAGAAGTCACACATAACTTGCTGAATTAATGAGTTGGTTGCATTCATTTAGATTCTGAGGAAAAACTGTGTTGTCTTGATATACATAATTCTGTGCTTGTTCCTAAGCAGTACAGACCAGGTACAATTTAGGGATGTTAATTAAAATGAACAAAATAGTATTATCAATATATGGTATACTTCCAATATTTTGTAATTATGGTTTCATATGTCAAATAATTAATTTTTTAAAAATAATAGTTAAATAGTTTAAATAGTTAATTTTTTAAAATTGACGATAGAAATAGAAACTCTTCTTACAATTTTGTTTCATGTTAAAATTTAAAGGTTGTTATTGCGTTTATTTTTCTGCAGAGGCAAAGGAAGATTTATTTTTTTGGTTGCTTTTTGGTGATTCTTAGACATTTGATGTAAGATATTTAAGGGAAAAATCTTTCTTTGAACAGTGTCTAAATATGTAAAATTTGGAGAAATATTATTGAATGTCTATCAGAAGAATACTAAATTATAATTTTTGTGTCAGGGTTACTGTTAACTGAAATAAATTGAGAGTATTTACAGTAGGTGTTTTGAATAGGCCAAGTGAATTCCTCTTTGAATGACCCCAATATCTACTGTGCCAGGGCAGGAGGGAAAAAACAAAAATACAAAAAGCACAAAACCTCGGTTATTTTTTTATATATTATTTTTTATCTTCATTTATTATTATTATTTTTATTTACCTACCTATCTTTGGTAGATTTCTCTGTTTGGGTGTGATTATTGAAATTGTTGTCCCCAGTTATACTTTTTTTTTTCTCTTCTTTTCTTTTCTTTCTTTATGTGCTATGCCATGTTTCTTATTTCAAGACCATGGCGGTTTTCGTTTTGATTTGTTTTTGTTTTTGTTTGTCTGTTTTTCTTTGTTTTGTTTTGTTGCTTGTTTTTTTTGTGGTGCTAATCGATATAGCTGGAGTCCTCACTGGATATTTGACACTTCTTTTGGTACTGGGGGAGTGTTTCACCTTCTTTATCTCCTTCATCTCTCAAAGCGTTGATAAGAGCCCTTAGAAGGATTCCGCCCATTTTCGGCATATTAGTCTCTTACCCCAGCTTATTACTTTTCCCTTTTTCAAACAAAACCATGCATCTTGAACTAGCTAGTCCTGCCTCCAGTTAGAGGGGGAAATAAGGGAGACATCAAGACCAAACAGGTGCAAGACTACTAAGTAGTAGGTCAGATACAGAGGGGACCACATATTCTAGCCGCCCTGAGGGTGAGGGAAGAGGAAATGGGAGGGAGGACAAAAATGGAGGTATAGGGAAGACAATCTGGTGATGGGAATCCCCCTTGATTTTATGTAAATATGTACCTAAAATAATATTGTCAACAATATGTAAGCCACGATGATCAAAATAAAAATTATATTAAAAAAAAGAAAGAAAGAAAATCTATCCTGAAACTTTTTTTTTGTTTTGTTTTTGTTTTTGGGCCACATACAGTGATGCTTTGGGGTTACTTCTGGCTATGAGCTGAAAAATCTCTCCTGGCTTGGAGGACCATATGGGACAGTGGGGGAATCGAACCGTGGTTCATCCGCCTACTGAAATTATATGTTGTTGTTGTTGTTGCTGCTGTTGTTATTGTTGTTGTTGTTGTGTTTAGTTTTGGCCACAGTTGGAGCTTCTCAGTGGTTACTTTTTTGCTCTGCTCTCAGAAATCACTCCTGATGGGGTTTGAGTAATGGTGCAGAGTTTGCCTTGCACAAGGCTAACCCAGAAAGGACGACTGTTTGATTCCCCGGAGTCCCATAGGGTCTCCAAATCCAAGAGCAAATTCTGAGCACAGAGCCAGAAGTACCCCTGAGCGTCACCGTGTTGCCCAAAAAACAAACAAACAAACAAACAAACAAACAAACAAACAAACAAACAAAAAACCAGAAATCACTTCTGGCAAGCTCGGGACTATATGGGATACCAGGGATTGAACCCAGGATCAAACCCGGTCTGCCACATGAAAGGCAAGCATCTGATATACTGTGTGCTATCACTCTGGCCCTGTGTATATTTTTGGAGAGGAATACTCTTTATTTGAAGTCATTTCAGAGTGTCTGCTTTACTGAACGATTAAAACATTGTCAGATATCAAAAATATAATAGAAATAAATCACTTTTCCCAAGATCATACGTTTTGTTATATCATACTTTATTACTTTGCTGTTATAAATATAATTTTTAAAAACTTATTCTAACATTTTTGGTTATTATTTTCACCTTTAAAGTATTTATCGATAATATGTCCCACTCAAATTATATTATCCTATAACTTACTTTTTAGTGCACATGTTGTCTTTTACTTTTGTCTTCTCTCTATTTATTGATCTCACTACAAAGTGAGTTTCTACCCACCAATTCCACTGCAGATTGGTCTGGTTAAGACCTTCAATTGTGATAAAATGTCCTATAGCCTTTTTGTTTGCTTGTTTCTGGACCACATTCGGCAGTGCTCAAGGGTTATTCCTGGTTTTGAACTCAGGAGTAACTTTTGGAAGAGTTTGAGGGACCATAATGGATGGTAGGGATTGAACCCAGGTCAGCTGTGTGCAAGGTAAATGCTCTACCCACTGTACAATTGCTCTATATCCCAGGAGCAAAATTTTAGTCGCCAGCTTTCTTGGTCTTCCAACTGTATATAATACAGCTGATTACTCTTTCAGCAGCATACAGTAAAAGAGCAAAACAAAACTAAATGACCAAACCATAAATAGGCAAATAACTTGAACACACAATGAACAAGAAGTATATAACCATGTTCTCAAATAAATTATGAAGATCTGTCATATAATATATTTATAAAGTAGCTATACTTAACAATGTAGTATTGCATATATACATGCCTAACCTTGTTATATTTTACAAATGAAATGCACAACTTTCTGTATATAATTTATTCCTCAATAAACCTGTTAAAATAGAGAAACTATGATATGTGAACAAAATGAGCATTTGAGATACTACTTCCTATCTTATTTCAAAGCTAAATACTAAAAATTCTAAGATAATCTACTTAAAATAGCACTAGGACCATGGATATAGATCAGTCATAAAAGTGCATATTTGATTCCCAGCATAGAACAACAAAACCAAACTAATAATTCAAATAATCTATTTGCTCTTGTACATCAAAAGAAATTGTATAAATTTTGAAAGATTACAAATGATGATTTTATAACACAAATACTTTTATTTTGTGATTTTTAAAATTTATTTCTGGCTTACAATATTATATCACTTCAGGAATCCAGCTGCACAAGTCAATAGGTATATATGCCTCAATATATTCACCACCAGTATTCAAGTGCATGACACTCCCAGGAAAAACTTTTTTCTTGATCCTGATATATTCATTTCTTTCCCTCCCAGTAACCACCATGATATTATTTTGATCTATTTTGCTGTGTTTTGGCCAGTTAATTTGCTTTAATAATCCATACCTCATAATTCATGACTGGAACAATATAATCGTGATTTTGGACTTCATTATTTCTCATGGCATAGTCACTTAAATATAGCCTGGAAGCACAGTCTTATCTCTTTTTAATATTGTTAATTTTGTTTTGTTTTGTGCTTACTATAGGCAATGAACAGAGTAACTTCTGGCTCTGCACTCAGGAATCACTCTAGAGTTAGCCCTGGAAACCATATGGGATATTGGAAATCTAATGCAGGTTGGCTGCATGCATGCAAGGCAAATACACTACACTCTATTCCATCACTCCCATTTCACATTCTTATTTTTTCTAATGGTAGTTAATATTTCTCTGAATATGTGTAATAAACCTTTTTATTTACTTGGGTGAGAACATAAACACTTTTCACAATTTGAAAAATTTGAAAATTCCACAATTGGAAAAATTTCAAAGTATGAGAAACCTTTTTCTGTGAAGGCCAGAAAGATAGTTCAAGAATCTGGAGCACATGCATTTGCATGCAGAAAGCCTTTTTCTGTTCCTGTTACTGCATGGTCCTTCGAGCAGAATTGAGTCCTCCAAACTCATAGTCATAAGCAACCCCTGAGTACTGCTATGAGTGGCCCCCAAATAAACAGAAGAAACAATAACCAAAACAAATAAATTGTGGACATTTTCATTTTTTTTTAACTTGTGTACATGAAGCATATACAAAAACAGAGGCAGAACAGATATAAAAGTACATTAGTTCTAGTGACTATTTTTTATAAATCCTTATATCTGGATATAATATAAAAATAAGCATATTTTTCCTCTATTCCATTATCTTTGAGTCACAAAATTTTTGTTTAGGCTGATCTCTAGGTCTTCTTCTTTTACTTCATGCTTTCCTATTGTAATTTAAATGATTATAAGGACAAAGGCATGCATGAATTCATTGTTTATAATATTGGAAGCATAAAACTTCCCCAAAATGTCCAGGGAGATGAGGGTGGGGTAGGGAGATGCCTTAACTTAAAGAATAAAGTGTAATGTCAATTTGAAAAACAATTGGTTATTTGGGGAGGTTCAGTTATATTGTCACTCACTGCGTGGATGACAGGCAGTAAATCTTGCTCACTGTTCTCAGCAAATAATCCACATCTATTCTTTGAAAAGACCAAATTATAGGCCCAATATCTCAAGCCCAAATTGTTATCAATATATGTTAAAAGTAACTGTGATTTTTTTTCCCTAACTCAATGTTCTGAACAAAGTTACTAATAAGGAGAATGGGCTAAGATTTTGATGCCATTTCCTTTGATGATAACTCAAAAAGATCAGATTTTGAAGATGTTCACTTCAATGAACTGAGCCAGACGTTAGAAGCTGTGAAATCCATGGGAAAATGACCTTTATAACTTCTCTGAAGTAGCTTTGAACACAGTTGCCTAAAACTCAACAGTAACATAAAGAACACATGTATATTTAATTGCAAAATCACATTCGTGGTGAATTATGTGGTCGTATGTGAAGAAGTATTTTGTTTAGCTCATGAATTTGATTTCACTCTAGCCAAGTGTAATTAAGGATGGAAATTCAAATATTTCTTCTTTATTGTTGGCCTAGCATTATCTTTATTTTACTGATAACTAAGGAGGAGCAGAATATTGGGTCACAAAATAGTTCAAAGGACTGGTGGGCTTGTCTTGTTTGAAGAGATCCAGGTATGGATGTTCAGTTCTGTTTAGTCCTTTGAGCCTGACAAGACAGGCTCTGTATGCATTGTGGCCCTTGAGCACCACTGTAGTTTTGGCTCTCCCATTTCTTCTAGGCCAGAGCAGTATCACCTTTGCCATGTCTAACTCTTTAACCTTGAAAACCAGAAAGAAAGTCTGAGAATCCCTAGAGCCGAACACCACTGGGGAGAAGTCTGCAATCATATTATGAAGTTGTAGTAATAGAAATATTCATTCCCAAATTACTATATTTTCCTTTTCTTCCCAGTTAATATCTCAAAGGACACATTTGCATCCTTAGTTCTTAATTGTGGCTGTGTCTCTTAATATAAAATGTTAGCCAGATTTAATAATTTCTATAATTTTTATATTTAAAGAAATAACTGATGTTTGTTACAAAATATCCCATTCCCCAATTTGGTGGCTTGGGCCATATCAGGTGGTAATCATGGATTATTCCTAAATTTCTGTTCAAATGTAACCCTTGGCCGTGTTTAGATCTTTGGTATTGAGTCAGGCATCAAACCAGTAAGACAAGTGCCTGAATCTCTAAGCCCCAACCCATGGAATAAGTTTTTGTTCCATAATAATGAAAAGGTGAAATGTTTATTTTAGAAATTGATTTGAGTGGCCAGAGAAATTGCACAATGTGGAAGGCTACTGCCTTGGATGTGGCCAACCCAGCTTCCATTATCGTCATCTACAATCACCTGAGAACCATCAGGAGTAATTCCTGAATGCAGACTGATTGAGTGCACCCCTATCCCAAATAAGAATAAGTTGATTTGATGTTTCATGTAAAGAAACATACATTTTAGTATGGCTGCTTTTTAATAAACAGTATATAAGCCTGAAAACTGTAGTAAAATAACTATATATTTTGTTTTGTTTTTCTTTCTTTTTGTCTTTCTTATTTTGAATTGATATTTATAACCTCTAGACAGACTCCTCCCATTTTTTTCTCTTTTTACTTTACTTTTTTTTTTTATTTTTTTATTTTTTATTTTTTTTTTGGTTTTTGGGCCACACCCGGCGGTGCTCAGGGGTTACTCCTGGCTGTCTGCTCAGAAATAGCTCCTGGCAGGCACGGGGGACCATATGGGACACCGGGATTCGAACCAACAACCTTAGGTCCTGGATCGGCTGCTTGCAAGGCAAACACCGCTGTGCTATCTCTCCGGGCCCAAAACCACATAACTTGAATCATCTTGTTTTACCTCATAAATTGAGGGGGGGAAATGTATGTTACCAGGTCCAAACAGTTGTATAATCATTGAATGGATATAAAAAATGATCAAACTTAAACACCAAACTCAAAGTCAACAACAACAGAATTGATACCCAATCTACAAGCTATACCCAGAGGGGACCAGTTACAGTAGCAGTCTGGGGGGAAAAGGAGGGAGATACAGCATGCATACTGGGAACAGGGATGGAGGAAGGACAGCACTGGTGGTGGGAATGGCCCTGATTCATTGTCACTATGTACCTTAAATATTACTGTGAAAGACTCCTAAATCACTTTATTCACAATAAAATTAAAAATATATATGCATATATATATATTTAAATTGATGTGTATGGCTGTCAAGTGGTAAAGGTTTCCAATGCATTTGGTCTCAAATATATCTGAATAAATTGATACATTTAAAAATTATATATAAAAATCATAAAACATATAGAAGTATATGCTACTACAACCTGATTTCCTTTTAGGGTAGTAGTATTTGAATCACATTTGGTGCACCAGGTTGACCCCTGGTTTTGTGCTCAGAGTCATTCCTAGTGATACTCAGGGGACTATTTGATGCCTCTGGGGTGAAACTAAACTTAGCCACATGCAAAGTAAGCAACTTACCTCCATGTTATCTCTCTAACCACATTATATCTCTAAAACCACATTTATTTACCCTAAAGTTGACTACTCATTTTATCATGTTGTGCTCATAGTAATCCAAAAATAACCATTACTGTGGCATTAGGTGTAAATGGCGCTGGTGAGGTTAGTTTCAGAGACGTAGAAGTCACTGGTGAGGTCAGATCTTCTAGTGTGTAGAGCACTCATAAAGAAGAATCCAGTAGCACTTTGAGTGAATAACTCACTTTATTTATGTGGGAAAGAGATTTTTATTTTGGGAAAGCAGGGTGTGAACTCTGTGTCAGAAAATTAGGTAGGATGTGAGGGGGGGTTAAAATGAGGAATGCACTTCTTTATTTAGAAGATTAGTGAAAGCAGAGTGTGTGCCTTATGTGATTTACTGCAATTAGGTATCAAAATCTTCCATTATCTTTAAGGCTTTAAGTGAGCAACTGAAATTCTCAAAGCTTCATTCTGGTCATCCGTCAAAGTATGATTAATAGACCTTTCTTATAACTACTCTATAAAAGAGAAGTATGAGATATAGAATACAAGGATTTGGAACGTTTTCCTATCTTAAAGTGAATGAAGGGTAATATTTAAAAAATGATATATTTTGTCTGTTATTTCACTTTTGATTTATAGCACTTAACGAGATTTGGCAAGTTTTAGATATCTAATAATTGTAAACCCAAGAAAATACTACTTAATGTAAGTAATATATTATGAATACGTATGTATTCAAATTATGTGTCTTTCTAGAAAGTCTCATTTAAAACTCAGAATGGTATCCAATCGGAAGAAATTTATGGGGAATATTTTATCATGTTAAAGTGCAACCAATAAATAAGAAATACACTGAATAAAAGGGATTCATAGTAGTGACTTCAGTAGATTAAAATTTAATCCCACTTTTTTAAAGAGAATTATCATTTTGGAACATATTTTGGGTGACTATTTTGAGGGTGGGTCTTACTTTTATTTCTGGAATAAAATATAAAGCCTCTCCTATCTGAGATACATGCTCTGTCACTCAGCTTCCTTCTTGTCCTTTTTTTATTACATACTTAAGATAATTCCATTTTTAATTGAAAAATTTTAAAAATTAAGATAGCATTTGTTTAAAAGACTATTTTTGAAAGTATAATTTTATATCTATTTAAACTATTTAAACACTACACTTGCATCATCCAAATGCCATGATCTTTGTGTCTCCAATGGATGCACAATCCCCATTTGCTTTCCCAGGCTGCATCTGAATATACTAACCACAGATCTATGCTGAGTCCATGGATTCATTTTCATTTGGTTTGTTCTCTAGCTTTGTATCTTTGTAGTCAAAAGTGAGAGTCATCATTTTGTACTTGTCTTTACTTATGACATATTTCACTGATTAGCGCACTTTCAGGTCCATCCACACTGCAAGTAAAATGGCAAGTCTGTGTCTTTCCTATGGCTAAAGTAGTATTCCAGTATACATACAACATATTTTCTTTATCCCTGGGCTGTCTTTGGTTAGTTTTTCTCCATATCTTAATTATTATATGTTGCATTAAAATAAACACATGTTTTTTTATATATTTTAATGATTGTTTTTGTGTTCTTGTGATAGATATCTAAGAAAAATATACTCATGTATACTAAAGATAAACTTACTACTATGCTAAAAGTTCTTTATCTAGTTTTGCATATACTTTCTATTGGCTTATATTTCTGTCAATAGTTTATGAGTTCTTTATTTTCCACCTCCCCATCTACACCCAGTTCTCCATATGTTTTGATATATTTTATTGTCAATTTAATTTCCATATATCTGATAATCACTGATATTGCACAGTTCATCATGCGTAGTTGGTGACATGTCCCTTCAGAATTTTTCTCTATGTTAAATTGGGGAATTTATTTTTGTTTATATTGTGATTTCTTTACATAACTTCAGTATTAATTGTCAGTAGCAAAGTGTATACTTTCCTGCTATTCTATAATACATCATTTTATTTTAGTGATAGTTTCACTGTGCAGAAACTTTTTAGTTTTATATGACCTCATTTGTTTATTTTTGCTTGAGTTTCTCTTACCATTGGTGACAATCCCTGAGTATATACTGAAAATCATGAAATATTTTACCTAAAGTAAATGATGGGATATTTTAAGTTATGCAATATTTTTCATATGTTGTCTTTTTATGGAATCAAGTAAATAAGTGTTTAGTATATTTGGCTTTACTTGGATTTATTTGGCTTTTTGTACATAATTTAAGGCTGTGATATAGTTTAATGCTTCCCTGTTGCTATCCAGTTTCTTCCATACTTTGTTGAATATACTTTTTACATGTTAAATTCATTTATCCTTTATCTCAAAATTAACTGTCAATTTGTGTGTGAATATATATATATATATTCTTATTGTTAATTGATGTGTGTCCTAATTTTTTATAATACCAAATTGCCTTAATTACCTTTCCATTTGTTTATTTTAAACCACTTTCAGAAAGGCTAACAGTTTGTTTCTGATTCTGCACTCAGGAATCATTCCTGATGGGTCTTGGGGGACCATATATAATGGTGCAAATAAAACTGGATTGACTACATGCAAGGCAAGCACCTTACTACTCTGCAATTACTTCACTCTCTTGATTAATTTTAATATAATCCACAGTTGGAGATATGATGTCTCCATCTTAGTTTTCTCAAGATTGTTTTTACTTTTCTGGGATTTTTATGGATCAATATAAATCTAATAAAACATGTTTTTTGTACTTGAAAAATGTCTAGGGGCCAGTGAGGTGGTGCTAGAGGAAAGGTGTCTGCCTTACAAGCACTAGCCAAGGAAGGACCGTGGTTTGATCCCCCAGTGTCCCATATATCCCCTCAAGCCAGGGCAATTTCTGAGTGCTTAGCCAGGAATAACCCCTGAGCATTAAACAGGTGTGGCTGAAAGAAAAACAAAAAACAGAAAAAAAAAGAAAGAAAAATGTCTGTAAACATTTTACAGGGATCATATTGAATATATGTATATATTTACATATGTTGTCTTTTGTTATGGAATCTAATAAGTGTTTATATATAGATATATAGAGGGACATATATACATATAGAAAGAGATAGAGAGAAAGAGTGTTTGGGGGAATATGACCAATTTAACAATAATACTTCTAGTTCAGTGATACAAAATACTTTTATAAAATAATGGTTATGTTTCTTCTATTTACTTTTTCAAAGTTCTTGAACTTTCTTTTTATTGTTTTGGTGGTGTGCTCACTTGCTTATGCTCAAAGCATACTCCTAAGTCTGCTCAGAAATCATGTCTGTGGTGCCTGGGATAGCACATGATTAGGGGGAATTGAAACTGGGTTGGGTATGTGCAAGGAGAAGCAAATGCTTAATCTATGTATTAGCTTTGAACATTTGATGTATATATAGTCTTTTATATCCTTTCTTAAATTGTTAGGTATATACTTATTTTTGAACCAGTTATAAATAAAATTTAAATAGTTTTGTCTCTTTTCATGTTCTTTGCTTGCAAAGAAAAGCAACACATTTCTACTGTGTTGATTTTATTACCAGTAAGTTTACTGTGAATTATTAATTCTTAGAGACATTTAGTGGTGTCTTTAAGTTTTACATGTATATTATCATGCTCTCTGTTAGTAGGAATATTTTTATTTCTTTTAAATGCAATTCCTTATTTTATATCCCTTGCCTATTTTCTGCAGTTATGATTTTTAATACTGTATTGAATAACAGCAATAAGACTGGAAATCATTGTCTTGCCCTAGTAGAGATGAAAATCTAGTTTATTCCATTCTAAGTATCTAGAAATTGTTTTTTATTTTTCTAGACCAGAATTGGAACCTGTAATCTTTAGGTAATCTTTCTGCTATTTTATGTCATCACCCTGCACTAGTCTTATAGAAAGTATCATATAATGGTGCAAACTCCTTGACAATTGCATTATTGAATGATCACCTCCTTATCTGTAGACACCTAAAACTAAAAAATTATAATTAATAAGAGTAATTACTATGTGAGAGAATTAAGTATAGTTGTTACACTGTGAATTTAGCAACTCAGTGTACCTCATTATGAGGTAATGAAGACTCCCATTAATTGCCTGCAGAAAAAAAAGAGCTTTTGCTGATAGGAGAGGATTCTTAATTCTCTTATGACTACTGGTGCTGAACCCTATAATATCAATCATAGCAATTGGTTAGCTACAACTTTTCTGTTTAAGAATTCTGTTATGACACTTGGAAGCAGTCCTCTACCAGGGAAGATACTACCATGGCTCTGACATTGACCTGTTCAAAAGAGACTTCCCTTAACACTAAGAAGACTTGACAGCAACAATGACCTGCTTACAGGACAGGGCTCTCTGCATTGCCCTTTAATTGTGAGGTGAAACGAGAAGAAACTATGCACCATCCTGACTGCAATATAGGATATGCAGATTCCAGGATCTTTAATACATAAACATGATGCCAACAACAGAGACTGTGAAAAATAAAAGTGTATTGGCACTACACACAATGACCTGGATTGGACAAACTAGTTTGCCTGGAGCCTAGAGTTGGTCTTTTGCCAGGAAATTTCAGGGGTAGGGTCTCCTTGTATTTAGGCCAAGGCTTTTCCTTTCCATGTCCCTTATACTTTGGTGGGCCTATGCAAACAATAATTTCCACTCTAACACCATTTTTACTGTGTTCCTTAATCCTTAAGAAAAACAACCCACTTAAACTTTTGAGGTTAACTTAAACTAATATGCATGTGCATGGAAATGTAAAAAAGTTCTTTGCCTTCAATGTTTAAGGAGTTACATAAGTTTTATGGCTTTAGATTGCTTTGTGTGCTGCTAAGAAATATTATGTACTACAATCTGGGGACTTGAGGGACAAAGAAATTGTACATGGTTTCTGTTTTATTTTTCTTAATGTTCTTTGGCTGAAAGTTCAAAGTTAAGATATCAGCAAGGGGATTTCTGAGAATTCTGTTTATGGGTGATTGTCCTTCCACTGTAACTTTACCTTGTCCTCTTTCTTTGCATCTTTGTTCTCATAATTCAAAATAAAAAAAAATAAGAAAAGAATTCTGTTATGTTATAATTTATACCAACTTAAATTTATGTATATTCTTCCCTTTAAATATTTCTTACTTGAAAATACATATTTAGGGGCCGGAGAGATAGCATGGAGGTAAGGCGTTTGCCTTTCATGCAGGAGGTCATCAGTTCAAATCCCGGCATCCCATATGGTCCCCCGTGCCTGCCAGGAGCAATTTCTGAGCCTGGAGCCAGAAATAACCCCTGAGCACTGCCGGGTGTGACCCAAAAACCACAAAAAAAAAAAAAGAAAATACATATTTAGGGAGCGAGAGAGATAGCACAGCAGTAGGGCGTTTGTCTTTCATGCGGTCAACAAAAGATAGACCATGGTTTGATTCCTGGCATCCCATATACTCCTCAAAGCCTGCCAGGAGAGATTTCTGATCACAGAGCCAGGCGTAACCCCTGAGCATTGCTTGGTGTGACCTCTCCCCCGCAAAATAAAATACTTATTTTTTTCTGTTCTAAATTTTATTCACATATTTTATGCTAGTAAATATAATTATGTGGGATGATAAAAACTTAACAGTTTGAATTATTGTTCCTTTTCTGAACCAAATTTATTATTTATTATATAAGAAAGAATTCTTGTTTTATCTTTATGTGTATATATATACATGTGTATATGTGTATATATATATGTGTGTGTATATATATATATGTGTGTGTATATATATATATATGTGTGTGTGTATATATATATATTGAACTAATGAGGCTTTAGGAGACCAGGTACTTTTAAAAGTTTGAAAAGCAAAGAACTTCCTTGCCAAGTTCTCTCTAACTCTTCCAGCTATTGACTATTATGTTTTATTTCTATTATAGTATTATTTATAGCTTTCATTTACTTTTCTGTATTGAATCTCCACACATAGTCATATATTAAAAAGTAATGTTTTATCTAGCAATCACTAGAACAGTATCTGTTAAAGTGACTATACATTAAAATCATTGAATATGTACATGAATGATCCATGCAGAAACCAAGGAGGAGAAAGCCAGGACTATGAAGAATTTGGATTGACAATGCTTAATAATAATAATTTAATGATTATTAAAATAATATTTCAATAATTTAATACATAAATATAATAATAGTATATAATAGCATTTCAGAAGTAAAATATGATTTACAATTGACTAGAAAGTGATGACTTAAAAGAGCTGTTAATATTTTTTAAGAGCTGTTAATATTTTGAGGAAAAATACTCTTGCTTATTACTTTGTAGTTTATTTTAGAATATTAGAGTTTATCATTTTCTCTATAAAAATGACATATATGAAAATCTATGTTCTTATAATACTTGTCAAGATGTATTGTCAATATATATTATATTTACTCCTTATAGAGTAAAACCTGAAAAACATTAATTAAATTCTAAGTTAATGATCTGGTACATGAAGAATAAATAGAGAACTGGTTCCTTAAGAGAATATTGGAACAGGGTGAATGCATATTCTATGACAGTGGTCGACAACCTTTTTTTTTTTCAACTGAGCCAAATCTCGTCAAAACCATGATTGGATTTTATTTTGAGAGCCACATTTTTTTTGGGGGGGGGTTGGGTCACACCTGGCAATGCTCAGGGGTTATTCCTGGCTCTATGCTCAGAAATCGTCCCCAGCAGGCGTGAGGGACCATATGGGATTTGAACCAGTGACCTACCGTATGCAATGCAATCACCTTACCACTGTGGTTTTTGTTTTTTGGGTCACATCCAGCAGAGCTCAGGGGTTACTCCTGACTCTATGCTGAGAAATCGCTCCTGGCAGGCTCAGGGGACCATATGAGAAGCCAGGATTCAAACCACCGAACTTCTGCATGAGAGGGAAATGCCTTACCTCCATGCTATCTCTCCGGCCCCAAAAGCCATATTTTTTTATTTAATTTTTTACTTTTAATTCCTTTTTTTTAATTTTTTATTTTTATTTTATTTTAATATCCATGCACATGCATATTAGTTTAAGTTAACCTCAAAAGCTTAAGTGGGTTGTTTTTCTTAAAAATTAGAGTCAAAGGAGCACAGTAAAAATGGTGTTAGAGTGGCAATTATTGTTTGCATAGGCCCACCAAAGTATAAGGGACATGGAAAGAAAAGGCCTTGGCCTAAATACAAGGAGACCCTACCCCTGAAGTTTCCTGGCAAAAGACCAACTCTAGGCTCCAGGCAAACTAGTTTGTCCAATCCAGGTCATTGTGTGTAGTGCCAATACACTTTTATTTTTCACAGTCTCTGTTGTTGGCATCATGTTTATGTATTAAAGATCCTGGAATCTGCATATCCTATATTGCAGTCAGGATGGTGCAGAGCATCCTCTCGTTTTACCTCACAATTAAAGGGCAATGCAGAGAGCCCTGTCCTGTAAGCAGGTCGTTGTTGTTGTCAAGTCTTCTGAATATTAAGGGAAGTCTCTTTTGAACAGGTCGATGTCAGAGCAGTGGTAGGATCTTCCCTGGTAGAGGATTGCTTCCAGGTGTTGTTATAAAAAACCTTGGATGTTTTGTAGATAGCTTCCCTGGTTCAGGGGTGAATGGAGGATGCCCATTTTTCTGAGGCCTGTGCCAGGTCATTATATCAATGTTCAGGGTGTTAAATCCCATTGCACTACAAGATTTGTGTGCTCTAATCTCTATCAGATAAGAACCTATTTGTATGTATAGTATTTTCCCATTTTAATGTGCCTATGGGAACAAAGAACAATGCCATGTGGCATTACCAGGGCATATGGGGGCCATAAGAACAAGTCCAACAATCCCCATGACATGTTTCAATCATAAGCCTTAAGTTGAGGGACTCTTTCACCAAAATTCCTTATTGAACAGCTCACAAAGAAAGAGAGGATTAAAAGTGGGTAGAATCATCACTGTAAAAGAATATTTAAAAAGAGTTATAGCTGTCAAAGAAAATACACATAAAATATTCAAAAGACATATGTGTCCATTTTATGTCCTTTGAAAGAGTTGGGGGTTGTTAAATCCAATGCACGACTTTGGTCTGTGATTAGGACTGTGTAGTACTGAAAATAAAATGGGTAAATGTGTGGTACTGATGGTTGGGGGTGAGAGAGTTAAGGAGTAATAATGAGCTTTGTAGGGGTGTGCAAAAGGGCAGAATCTGTTGGGGCAGGAGGAAGGTCTTGGTGCCTAATAAGTTAAAAACTGAGGGTAAAGACGATTAATTAAGGGAAAGATAATGAATCCAGATTGGGAGATGAGGGAGTAGAAGGGATTCTGGTGTGGGGGAGGGGCTATATACAATGTATATATGAATTGTTTATGGATTAGGCTTGGCAGTCAGAGAGGACCACTGTATAGGAAGTCACATCTACATATAGACTAATTTTAGAGACCTATTTGAATCTTATCTTCCAAATCTAGGGCATTCCATTCTTCTTCCTAGAAATAGTCAGGAATTAAGAACATTTTTGGGTGTTGTTAAAAAGTATATATGTTGTGCCCGCGAGCTTTTGAAAATGAATACTAGTAAGAAAAGAACCCTGAATGGGGTTCAATATGCATACGAGAGGAGTTTTTCTCCCCCAGTCCCCTCCCCCCCCATGGCCCGATTTACCAGGCCCGACCCTGAAGACCAGTCTGGCATGGGGGTATCTTAGTCCCTTGGATTAAGTGGTCAGCCCAGGGGGCCTATGGCTTGCTGTCCTGCCTAGAGCCCCCAACATACCAGCTGAAGAGACACAGAAGTCCTGGCATACGGAGTCTTCTGGGTGCAGCCCCTGCCTCTGTAGTTTGTGTATGCATAGGGGAGGAGTTTCTCTCCCCCAACCTCCCCCCAGGGCCTGATTTACCAGACCTGGCCCTGAAGACCTGTCTGAGCCACATTTTTAAAACTGAAAATCCATAGGATGATACGCTGTTTTTAGTTTCAATAATTTTTTATTGAGAATATCCTGCATGCAAGTATCCACATAGGTTGGGAAGATACAAATAACACAACTAATAAAACAAAAAGTTTCGAACAATATGTATTGATAACATTAAATTTCATAAAATTTGCCTTACAATGTAGAGAAAATTACATCCTGAATGTGACTGACAAAGTCACAAACACTAATGTGAACATTGGCCTTGCATTTCTGTGGATAGTTTGAGTAAGTCAGGTTTGTACATTGTTTTTAATTTTAGGCATGATTCCAGGTTCTCATAGATGAGATAATTTCTCAATTTACTCTTTATAAGATTCATGCTTGAAAATGATTGTTTGAATAAATATGTAGACCCGAATAAGGAAAGAACAGCAAACAGTAGCTTTTTTAGTTGATAATATGAGTCAGGAATACTATTCCAGGTGTTAAAAATCTACATATCTTCCTTCTCCAGGACTTTCAAAGCAGACCATTTGTGCTGTGAACTAAGTTCACATTTGCGTTTCTCCAATCTTTCTAAATTAGCACAAAGACATTCAAATTTTGAGCTACGCAGTTCTTTGTTTTTTAAATCCAGCAATTGCATTTCAAAGTCACCAATGTAGATATTAAAGGGAGAAAAATTTAATTTCATTATAGTGGCATCCCTAGGTTTTTTAACAAAGGCCAACGTCACTTTGCTGTCTCTGAAATCCTGAAACCTCTTCAGAAAAGCTTCTCTCATATTTAAAAGTACTGTTTTAAAATAGGTAATGTCAATATCAGAATTATTTTCTTGACAATGTGTCAACAGGCTTGAAAAGTGAATCAAAGTTTCTCTGTCAAAATCTTAAGCAAAAACAGATAATTTGTTTTCAAATAAAATAACTTCTAACATCGAAAAAACTGTGTTTCCTTTCTCCTGTAGTTTATTATTAAGGTGATTTAGATGTGAAGTAACATCCACCATGAAATGCAATTTTTGAATCCACTGATCGTTTGTTAATTCTGGATAGTGAACACCCTTCTCGAGAAAAAAATGCTTTGATTTCTGATAATAAGGAAGCAAAACTGAGGATGACGCACTATTGTGGGGGGGATCTGTGGATGAGGCATATATGGCATCTTATGTGTGTGTAAATAGTATTATAAAATTAGTGGGGCTCATCATGTATATTTTAAGCAGGGTTCACTCAAATAGTCCTCACTGGTACTGTTATATATTGACCTCAGAACCTGGCCACTAACTTATTTTGCTGGGTCCTAGATTAAAAAAAATGTGTGAAGCTCTGGCTCACAGGGCCCCAATACAAATATTGTTCCACAGGGGAGGGGATGGGGCGGGGTCCAGGCTGGACAGTGACACACCAGGCACCAGGATGCAGCCACTGACCCACACACAGCTCTCTCCTCTGTTGCTCTTCAGTTTGTAGTGCAGAGAGGATGCTGCCTCAATGCCTCTGTACCAGATAGAAAGTCACACCCCCCCATACCACATTACCTGACTGGACCCGTGTGGCACCACACAGAAAGTCACTCCCCCATACCACATGACCTGACTGGAGCTGTGAGGAGCTGGCCGCTGTGGCTGCACACAGGGTGAGCACTGACA
The DNA here is from genome assembly GCF_024139225.1 of Suncus etruscus. Lineage (NCBI taxonomy): Eukaryota > Metazoa > Chordata > Mammalia > Eulipotyphla > Soricidae > Suncus > Suncus etruscus. The sequence goes on from NC_064850.1 coordinate 59,106,733, forward strand.
GAGGCTAGGAGCAGATTCCTGACTCCTGGAGCAGGTGCCCGGCACACAGAAGACCCAAATTAAAAGTGTAAAGAGCCACATGTGGCTCGCAAGCCACAGGTTGCCGACCACTGTTCTATGAGATTATACCAGTTTTTGGTTTTAAGTGGATCCTGAATGGAACTTGAAATGTTGATTTAAATATTGTCCATGTTATAAGTATATGAGCAGTTAACCTTTCCACTGAAATTGAAAGAAAGGTAGGTGGTTGGTATAGAAACCTAAGGATTACTTACACTCAGGATACATGATATATGAATTCAAAGAAAAACGGAAAAGAAATAGTCAAATTTGGGAATAAATATGAGATAAATTATTAGATCATCAAGTTACTAAGTGTTAATATGTAATTTCAAAATTATTTTGCATTACTTCTTTACTTTTCATCTTTTTGATTTTAGTTTGGGGGATGCAAGTGGTTGGCCTTTCTACTGGCTCTGTTATCAGAGATCACTCCTGGTGGGACACAGAGATTGAATGAGGTTCGCTGAATTAAAGGAAAGAAAATAACATGCTATACTATTTTCTAACATTCTTCTATATTTGTTTTCATCTACACAAAATATGATCTAATCTTTTATCTTTAATATTTTTCTTTGTAAATCTGAATGTTTTATGATATTTGATACTTTCATTGATAAATCTCAATATTATATGATGGCTTAATGATTTGTTGTCCTATTAAAATGAGAGAAAATTATGTTTGAGTAAAATTGTGTTACATCACTTGAATTTCAAAAAGAAAATTTAGTTTGTAACATTTCATTCATTTAAATGAACTGAGTTCAAAAAAATAGAGCAGTTGATAGGGTGCTAGCCTGGCACACAACTAATCTGAGTTTGATTACCAGCACTCTAAATAAACTCGGGCTAAAAGGATTGTCCCCTGAGCATAGAGTCAAGAATAAGCCATGATCTCTATCATATGCATTCTCCAAACCAAAACAAACAAAACACACTTAATGAGTACTAAAAATATATATTAGGGACCGGAGAGATAGCATGGAGGTAAGGCGTTTGCCTTCCATGCAGAAAGATGGTGATTCAAATCCCAGCATCACATATGGTCCCCCACGCCTGCCAGGAGTGATTTCAGAGCATAGAGCAAGAAGTAACACTGAGCGCTGCCGGGTGTGACCCCCTCAAAAAAAAAAAAACCCAAAAAACAAACAAACGAACAAAAATAAACCAAAAAAATAAAATAAAAATACATATTTAAAAGGATATGATTAAAAACATAAGATATGCTATATTATGTCTTAAATTATTGCTGTATTAAAATAACCATGGTGAGAACTATAATTAATGAGATGTAACTTGAAATCATTTGGAGTAGTGTTTATTCATAAACTAATTTTTTGAATAGCCTCAATTCTAGAAAATTAAAAAAAAAAAGGACAAAATAATCCCTGTTAACTCCAAGGCTGTTGAAGTTAGTGTCCAGGTTCAAAATACTTCCCCTACTAGTCCCCAGACCCCAATACCAATTATAATTTTAACAAGATTGAGAGTTGTATTCTTGCTTCTTCATGGTGTTTTTATCTGCTTGGTCGTAATGGGCTCTTCACATAACTTTAGTGTTAAAGGGGAAACAAAAATAACTCTCTCCCCTTCTCTCTATATTATGTATATATGCTTGAATATAAATTACAATTATATATACCTACATAATATGAATAGATATATTTATTTAAATTAATTTTTATATCTCATTTACAAGAACTTAGCCACATATTTTACCAATATTTTAGGACAAATTTGTCTCTACAAAACCATAGAGAACCCAGGATTAATATCACAGAAGGTTTCGGTAGATATTTGGATTATCAGATATTTTAGCAGCTGCCTTTTATTGTAAATTCTGAATACCAGAAACATAGACATTTAAAACTATCCCAGCACTGATTCAGTCAGTGGCTGCAGTGAGCCTCCATTCCTATGCCAGGGTCTACACTGGTGCGAGATACAGTTTCAGTAGCTTTTGAAACTGGCTACAGCGCATTATCTGACCAGCTCTGCATGGTGCTTAGGGCTCTGCTCCTGGCTGCTTTGTTTCAGGCCTTCATTGCCAGCACTCTGTGAACTAAACAATATCTTTTTAATGGACTCATTATCTGTTTAAAGCAGCTGGATCTACTCCTCATGACTAAGATTTCTGCCACAGTGATTATTCAGACAGATGGCAAGAGATCCAATAACAGAATGCAGGAATGTAGCATTTTCTTCCTAGGGAAACTTCAATGCTAGGACTGGAACTCCATTAAAATGGATGTGAAGTCATGTTTTTAAAAGCAACATTAAAAATATAATGTGAGGAATTTTAGTGTTGGGGTTATAGGAATTCTCCAACTCTTCTCTAACAATTTGCATATGCATTCTACACACACCGCAAAGTTTTTGTATGTTACTTAAATTAGATTTTCCTTAGATTGGACCATTTCCAATCTTCTGCAGAAAACTAGTATTAGCATAAAAGACATTTGGGATAATGTCATTCAGGTACCACTCTCTCCACTTCCAATCAGTCAAACAAAGTGTTTCAATCCTCACATCTCTTCATATGCATTTATAATATCTGTTTAGCCAGAAACAAAAGGGACAGTTTAAAAATGTTGGTTGCATTTGATTTTTATAACAAGTTTGATGTTGATGATCAGTATCAGAGTGTCCTTTGGTAGCATTTTATATAAGTTATAAACCAAGAATTTCCTCATTATATATCTATATCAGTCATTAATTTCAGATATGTAGATAAGAACAGCATGAATGGGAAAGACCAAGATTAATATATCTTTTTTGTTTGTTTGTTTTGACCACACCCAGTGACAGTGGTTACTCCTGGCTATGAGTTCAGAAATGGCTCCTAGATTGGGGGACCATATGGGACACTGGGGGATGGAACCATAGTCCTTCGTAGGAAGATGCATGCAAGGCAAACACCCTACCACTGTGCCACTACTCCAGCCCCTCAAAAATAGTTTTTGATGCTGGAGCAATAGTATAATTAACAGGGCGTTTGTTTTGTGCAAGGCTGACTGGGACTTATTCCCATTTGTTTTCTTCAACCACATTAAGTGATCCCTGAGCATAGAGCTAGTAGTAATAAAGCCTGAGTATCATCAGCTGTAACCTCTAAGAATAAATAAAGTAAGGACTTGTTTATTTTGATCAGAAGTCATTGACTATAATAGCAATCTATGGAAGATAATTTGAATAATTTACTTTTCAGGAAACAAAGAAGAGAAAAAGTTCTTAGATATGCTGCTACATTGTTCATCTTTGATGAACATCGAAAAAAACAAAGCTTTTTCTTTGGTATGTAATGTGTATGATGTCTCCCAGGAAGTCTGTGGAAACAGGGGTCAAGTTGGTTTCTTTTAATCAAATCTGCAGGCAGACCATGCTCAGGAAGGAGTAAGGCTGAACAATTGTGTTGTGGGATTTCCAGAGTATATCCTATGATCCTCAGAAAACTTTGAGGAGCCTGTCATATTCTTAGCTCAATAGAATTTTAATACCTGACTATCTTTTTGATCCCATAAATCATTGATGTATTATGGTGAGTAAGGAGTAAGCTTTAAAACTGAAAATGGGAATAAGGATAATACATAGGGAAAGGTGATTGCTTTGCACTCAGTACATCAGAGTTTGATATTCAGCATCCCAGATTGTCCCCAATTCATCAGCAGTGATCCCTACACATCTGGATATGACTTAGAAAATAAACAAATAAGTTACAAGATAAAATGTATTAGTAAATATATACAGTATTTAGAATGTTTCCTAAAGTTACTCATTCCCCAAAATTTCTAGTTTAAAAATTCAAAGCATAAATGATTGATTTTTAATTAAATATTGGAGCAGTAGCAATGTATCCAACAAATACTGATAGAGATGGTATATACACAGAGACTTCAGTAGCATGTATAGAAATAAAATATTATTTTCATGCACTTTAGATAATTGCCCATTACAGTGTGTGATACTGTATCAAGGAAAATATAAAAATCCTTATAAACATCACTAGTATGAAAAAGTTAGTTATGGAGAAAAACAAAAAAGCCATGATTATAAAAAAAGTGAAACCTTGTAAAAGAATATTGGCATTTACATGCCAATAGCAAGCTGATAATTAATGGGAAATAGACACAGTCTTATAATCATAAAGCCCATCAAAACTGAATCAGGAAGAGATAGTTTAAATAGATCAATCATGGGAATAATAATAAAAACAGTAACAAAAATTATTTCTAAGAATAAAAGCCCAATATATCTTATATTTTAAACGAGATCAAATACACAATCCTCTCAAACTCTTAGAAAAAAATAGAATATGAAATACAATTTACAGACTTATACTGGAAAGCAAACATAAATGTAATTAACAAATCATCAAAACTCAGATATCTAATGTTAGATATGAAACCCAATGAAACCCAAAATCTCATCAGGAAAAATACTCATAATGACCAAGTGGAACTTATTCCAAGATGCAAATTTGGTTTAATATGAGCAAATCTTATGCCACACATAAAAAAAAAACTATGAAGTGGCATACTATACCCAGAATACAACTTTGATTAAATAATACAAATAGAAAATTATTATTAAATAATTATTAATTAATACAACTTTGATTAAAACACTCAAAAATTTGAATAGAAAACATACTTCAACAGAATAAAGATGGAGTCTGACAAACTCAGCTAAACACCATGCTCAGAGGTGAAAATTGAAGTTTCCCTTAAGTTTTGGAATGTCACATGGATGATCACTCTTATCTCTACTTTTCCACACACACTTGGATGTTCTAGTCAGAAATATTTAAGGTATATACATTTAAAAAAAAAGTAAACCTCATTATTCATTGACTAATAGATAAAAAATCCTAATGTAGCACTTACAGAAATACAAGAACAAATAAGTTAATTTGATGATATCTTTGTTCCCTGATTTTCAAATCAATATTATTCATATAAAAAAGTATAAAATAAAGTTAAATGACTATTAATAAATAGCTCTTAAAGGAAGCTTTTGTGTAATAATAATTTGCACACTGCAATAATAACTTGCTATTAGAAAAATGAAATAAATATTTTAGAATAACTAGATGGACAAATAGAGAAATTCTTTTATTTGGCATACCCATCATCAACATAATCTGGTTGAAAGGGGGATCCTCCCAAATTGTGCTCAGGAAAACAAAGGTTTCTTCCCATTGATGGTCAGCTAAAATTGGTAGTTCAGTTCAAGGAATGTTGCTGTTTGAACTCTATAGGACTGCTGGACCACCTGATTTTTTTTTTTTTTTTTTTTTTTTTTGTGGTTTTTGGGTCACACCCGGCAGTGCTCAGGGGTTATTCCTGGCTCCAGGCTCAGAAATTGCTCCTGGCAGGCACGGGAGGACCATATATGGGACGCCGGGATTCGAACCGATGACCTCCTGCATGAGAGGCAAACGCCTTACCTCCATGCTATCTCTCCGGCCCTGGACCACCTGATTTTATGGGAACTTCCAGGACTGGCTTGCAGGTAGATAGTTTGTGTTTGGTGCTCTGGGTCTTCAGAGCTGTAATCAGACATTACTAAGAGATAATGTGATGTCTGGGATTATTTAGGAACTGACAGCATCCTGAACTTATGTGATAATCACTGTTCTCTCTAACCCAATGAAATAAAATTTTTCATTTTTTTTCTCCATGTTTTTTGAGGAATCTTGCCTCTGACAGTTATGAACACATTCATGTGTTGTTTTTACCCTTTCAAAGCTATTAATGTAAGTTCCATGACTCATCTGTTTCAATTTTTCCCTTAATGTTTTGAAGCTAGGATTACTTTTTTTTTTTATTATTATTTAATTTTTTTGGGGGGACACACCTGGTGATGATCAGAGGTTACTCCTCACTATGCACTTAGAAATCGATCCTGGCAAAACGATATGGAGATTCCTCAAAAAACAAAAAAACTGAAATTGAGCTCCCTTATGATCCAGCTATACCATTCCTAGGGATATACCCTAGGAACACAAAAATAAAATTCAAAAATCTCTTTCTCACATCTATTTTCATTGCAGCACTATTTACAATAGCCAGAGTCTGCAAACAACCAAGGTATCCTTCAACAAATGAATGGCTAAAGAGACTGTGGTACATATACACAATAGAATATTATGCAGCTGACAGGAGAGATGAAGTAATGAAATTTTCCTATACATTGATGTACATGGAATCTATTATGATGAGTGGAATAAGTCAGAGAAAGAGAGAGACACAGAATAGTCTCATCCGTCTTTGGGTTTAAGAAAAATAAAAGACATTTTTGCAATAACTCTGAGAGACAGAAGAGATGAGGGCTGGAAGGTCCAGCTCATGACATGAAGCTCACCACAAAGAGTGATGAGTGCAGTTAGAGAAATAACTACACTGAGAACTATCATAACAATATAAATGAATGAGGGAAGTAGAAAGTCTGTCTCAAATACAGGCAGGGGGTGGGTGGTTGGGTGGAGGAAGATTTGGGACATTGGTCAAACTTTTTAAACAGGGGGCCAGTTCACTGTCATTCAGACTGTTGGAGGGCCAGATTATAGTAAAAACAAAAATTATGAACAAATTTCTATGCACACTGCATATATCTTATTTAGAAGTGAAGAAACAAAATGGGAATAAATACAATATGTGGCCCGCAGGCCGTAGTTTGAGGACTATTGGGTTATGGGAATGTTGCACTGGTGAAGGGGGGTGTTATTTATATGACTGAAACCCAACTCCAATCATATTTGTAATCAAGATGTTTGAATAAAGATATTAAAAAAGACAAAAAAGATATCAATCCTGGTTTGGAGGACCATATGGGACGCTGGGGGATCCAACCACGGTCTGTCCTAGGTTTGTGCATGCAAGGTAAATGCCCTACTTCTTGCGTAGCTGCTCCAGACCTTAGGGTTACTTTTCTTATTTTTAAATATGTGAACACTAATTTTATCCAGAAGTATTACTTGATGTTTTTTTTTATGGAACTTCTTTAGAGTTTCAAACAAATACCATGTCATCAGTTCAACAGGTATATCACTCAGAGGTAATCATCCTATCACTACAATAAGAAAAATGCTGAACAAACTAATGATGAAAATTTGAATCTGTTTGAGAATTGAGTGAAGACATTTGCAGTGAAAGTTGGAGCTAGACAGTATACTACAGAAAATCACAGAGTATCAAGATAACTTGTGTAGAATATTGGTGGGACGGATTTGGTAAAAAATTGATAAATTACTGGAGGAATTGTTTAATTATAAAGTGTAGAGTAACCTGCTTGTTAATGACCTATAGGATAAGCACTCTCAGAACACAATCAAAAGAGTTTTTCCAGGTTCTGCTTGTGACAGTGCTAGACAAATTCCCTTAGACTGCTGGTAGGGGAAAAAAAACAGCTCTTCTAAACAGGCCAGAGTTCTTTTCACTTTACATTGCATTTCCTGAAGGAAAAACGTTAGATGATAATGGCTGATTTGGGCTCTTCCAAAGGCTAACTGACTTGGATATAGGAAATTCTCAATTCCAATACTCTATCAGCATTGATAATTAAGTGTATAGAATAGCCTTAATAGTGAAGAGTATAACACTCAAACTTAATTTAATTGTAAGGTTATAGAACTCAGACTTAACTAAAAAGACTGAAATAAATGGTATGTGTATATAATTTTTGATTCCATAGCAAGACTCCCTTGCTATTAATATAGCAATATTGAATCATAGTTAAAAGGTATATAAGACATATCATATTTAGAAGAGAGGAAAACCTAGGAAAAATCAGTCTATCAGGAACATATTTAAGAAAATGGCAGAAAATTTCAACCTCTAACACCATAGATTAGAGCATACATATACAACAAAACTGTTACCCCTATAAAATTAAAACCTAGCACCTAATTTGAAAGCCCCATGTATTGCAGTTCTTTTATTTTAAAATGATTATTTTAGACACTTTAATTAATATATTTGCAAGAATTGTAGGATATATGCATACAACATTCTCACATTGGACCTATCATCATAGTGCCTATTTCTCTCCAGCTTTATTGGGATTTCACCCTAATCTTCCTATTTCACACCTCTCTGTTACTGTTTTGTAGACCAGCTAGATTTTAGATTCTGTGGCTTGGGGCTGTTTGTTTTTCCCACATTTTGTTTATTTATATTCCATATATGAAAGAGGTTATTGTATATCTGGGCTAACTTCTTCTTTAAATCTTCTAGTTTCTTCCATTTATTTAGTGACAAATTGCATGTTTTTGTGGGGGTTTTTTGGTAGTCAAGTAGTATTTCAGTTGTATATATACCATAGTTTTTTTACTCAGCTGTCTATTCTTTGATATTTGTTTATTCAGATACTGGTCATGAACATAAGAGTATAAACAATCTTTGTTATGATTAACCAGTTTTCAACATTTGTTGTAGAGTCCTCTCTTGTCCCATTTTATGCTCAGAGCTCCTTTCTCAAAAATTAGATGACACTTATCTAGACTTTTTTTTTATTTAACCAACTTTATTACATACATGATTGTGTTTGGTTTCAGTCTTGTAAAGAGCACCACCCATCACCAGTGCAGCATTCCCATCACCAATGTCCCAAATATCCATCCTCCCCACCCAACCCCCTCCTGTACTCTAGAGATAGGCTTTCTATTTCCCTCGTACGTTCTCATTATTAGGATAGTTCAAAATGTAGTTATTTCTCTAACTAAACCATCCCTGTTTGCAGTGAGCTTCATGAGGTGAGCTGTAACTTCCAGCTTTTTTCTCTTTTGTGTCTGAAAATTATTATTGCAAGAATATCTTTCATTTTTCTTAAAACCCATAGATGAGTGAGACCATTCTGTGTCTTTCTCTCTGACTTATTTCACTTAGCATAATAGATTCCATGTACATCCATGTATAGGAAAATTTCATGACTTCATCTCTCCTGAAAGCTGCATAATATTTCATTGTGTATATGTACCAGTTTCTTTAGCCATTCATCTGTTGAAGGGTATCTTGGCTGTTTCCAGAGTCTTGCTATGGTAAATAGTGCTGCAATGAATATAGGTGTAAGGAAGGGATTTTTGTGTTGTGTTTTTGTGTTCCTAGAGTATATTCCTAGGAGTGGTATAGCTGGGTCGTATGGGAGCTCGATTTTCAGTTTTTGGAGGAATCTCCATATTGCTTTCCATAAAGGTTGAACTAGATAGCATTCCCACCAGCAGTAGATAAGAGTTCCTTTCTCTCCACATCCCCGCCAACACTGCTTTTTCTCATTCTTTGTGATGTGTGCCAATCTCTGGGGTGTGAGGTGGTACCTCATAGTTGTTTTGATTTGCATCTCCCTGATGATTAGTGTTTATCTAGACTTTTAATTTTTTCTTCCTCTCTGAGAGTCTACTTTTCTTTCAGGACCACAATTTTGATTATAATAGCTTTACAAAATAATTTAAAATTGGGAAGAGGGAATTATCCATCTTTTTCCCTCAACATTGCTATTAGTCCATTTGCTGTCACAATTTTCTGTATTTTTAGACAATATGCATTTTATTGGACTGTGTTGAATTTATACAATACATTTTCTTCTTTTTTTTAAATAATTTTTATTTTGACCAAAGTGGCTCATACATCTTTCACAGTAATATTTGAAATACATATTAACATTTAATCAGGGCATTCCCATCACCAAAGTTGTCCTCCCTCCACCCCTGTTCCTATCTTGCATCCCACATCCCCCACTTTCACCCCCCAGGCTACTAGTATAGGTGGTCTCTTCTGTGTCTAGCTTACTACTTAGTGATCATACAACTGTTTGGTCTTGATACTCTCCATTATTTCCTCCTCTATTTGAGAGTTGGAACTAGATATTTCAAGTTATGTGGTTTTGTTTGAAGAAAAGAAAAGCAATAAAATGGGGGTAAAAATAAAATAAGTCAAATATAGATGGAGTCCTTCTAGACAAGAGGTTCTCAACCTCTACCTTTTGAGAGCAGAAAAGGAAAACGAAAGTGAAACACCACAGCAATAGAAAAGGAAATATCAAAAACAAAACAAAACTGAGCACTACAACAATAAAGACAAGCACCACTTAATAACCTAAAATAAAAACATAACAGAGTGCAAAAAAGAGAAAAAATTGGAGACAACAACTTCAATATCTCAACCAAAACAAAGAAATAAAAAAATAAATAGATAAATAAAAAATATTATTTTGTGCAGGTTTTTTTTTCCCTGCATAGGCATAGTAAATATTAGGGATATTAGAAAGGGAATTTCCTTGGCCTAAGAAATACAGGGTTTCTCCACCCTTGAAGTATACTGTCATGGTAATGACTATAGACTCCTTGCATGTTCATTTATTCTCCCCTCGGTGCCTATATGGTATATGGAAGTCTTCTGCTCCCTCATGGGTGATAAAATCAGACCTCTGTATCTAGAGATCTTGGTATCTGCACAGGTCAAAGAGTAGAGCTTATGATGAAGTCTTTCTTTGTGATTCTAGAAGTTCTGTTTCTTCACTGTCGTTTTAATCCACCTTCTGTAGTTGGTGGTCTTAGTCATTATGCTAATCTGTACAATAACCAAGATCTCTAAATCTAGAGGGCTGAGTGAGACAACTGCAACTGAAAGGGTCTTCTGGAAACATACTGAAGGACTCTATCCCAGGCTCCATACTACAATGTACTTCTATCATATGACAATATTATGCTTTCAACAAAATATTGTAAAAAATACAGAGAAAAAAACACAAAAAAGAAAAAACAGAAAAATAAACTGTCTAATGGGATAAAAATGACTCAAACGTGTCACAGAGTTTTAAATTTCAAAATGAAAGGCAATAAATATGAAATTTATTAAGGGATGATATGAAAATAATGTGCAATGGTCAATCACAAGGTAATATAAGAATATTAAAAACTCTAAGAAAATCTAGAATATTATGAAAATAAAAATAATTTTATAGTAGAAATAGGTAATTCTCTTTCTGGGCTTAACAGCAAACTATAAATGAAATAAAATAATCAATTAAATTTTAACAGTGGAAAGTAAATAAAATGAGAAAAATCTACCTCAAGAGCTCAGCAATATCCAAGGTCTTTGGAAAATTGCATACTTATTTCAATAGTTCTGAACATGTTTTTATTGCTGTTAAATTATAGTTTATAATTTATTAATAATAAAGTCTTCTTCCAGTTAGGCAGAACAATAAATTTAGGAGGCATCTCCAAGTTGGCAATGCTGCTGATAGTCATATTGTTACAGTTGATACATTGGCCAACTTAGTTTTTTTTATTGTAAGAATTTATTCAAGAGACAAAATTGATTAACATAATGAGGTAAACTAACATAACATAATACAGTAACATAACATAACATAAAATAACATGACATATAATATAATATAATTGATATAATAATACATGTAAGTCAAAGAAAGTTTCTGGTTAAAAACACAATTTTTTTCTTTCCATAATGGCTTACATATCTTTCACAGTAGTATTTTAAGTACATATTGACATTGAATCAGGGGAATACCCATCACCAAATATGTCCTCCCCCCATTCCAGTTCCCTTTCTACAACCCATATACCCCACCATCACCCCCCCCCCCGGGCTGCTAGAGTAAGTGGACCCCTTTGTCTGGCTTACTATTAGTGATCACATACCTGTTTGGTCCTGGAACCCTCCCTTGTTTCCTCCTCTATTTAAGAGGCAGAGCTAGATAAATCAAAGTATGTGGTTTTGTTTGAAGGAAAGAAAAGCAATAGATTGGGGTACAAAATAAGAGGAAAAAAAATAAAAAAGAAGTCGAAAGTCAAATACGCTGAAAATGGGCGGAGTCCCTCGCAGTGGTCCTCAAACTATGGCCCATGGGCCACATATTGTACTTGTATCTGTTTTGTTTCTTCATTGCAAAATAAGATATATGCAGTGTGCATAAGAATTCGTTCATAAGTTTTGTTTTTACTATAGTCAGACCCACCAACGGTCTGAGGGACAGTGAACTGGCCCCCTGTTTAAAAAGTTTGAGAACCCCTGCTAGAGGCTTCCAACTTCAGTTTAAGAGAGGATGTGAAAAAGGTAATTGAAACACCGCAACAATACAGAAAGAAATATAGAATTAAATAACCAGTGAGCACTACAGCAATTAAGACAGGCACCACACAATAGTCTCGGTTCTAAAATCAAATCATGCTCGAGTGCAAAGAGAAAGAGAAAGACAAGACAAAATAAAATAAAATAATATTGGAGACATCAACCTTAATCTCCACACCAAAATAAAGTCGTCAAAAAATCGATCAATCGATAAATAAACATGTGGAAAAATGATTGTTTTGTGCTTTTTTCCCCCTTTTCTTTTTCCCTCTGCATAGGCACAGTAACTGTTAGACTTGTATTTTGCTTAGTTTAATGTCTGTGTAGTTGTATTTTATCCAAATGAAATCCTTTATGCAAGTTTCAAATATTTATTTTTATTTGTGAAAACATAAATAAATGGGTCAAATCTCAAAGACCTACATATTATCAATAAACCTAAATTTACTAAGCAATAGCTTGTAACAAGAAAGTTGTTTTTAATGTTTTTGTTATAGGTAAGCATGCCTAAGTAAATTGCTTGTGATCTCATTGGTAAGTAAATCTGATTCCAGTACCAATTTATAAGGCCTGGGTCCATTGTAATGATAAGAGAGGTGGCTCCTGTGAGGGAGGTCTTTCTTTTGTCTTCACTTTTGCTCTTTACCACTGTCAAGGGAGAGCGACCCTATCTGTGCAATAACATTGTTTTTGTCTTGTTTTGTGTAACCTTGACCCCTTGTTCTCTCCACTAAAACTACAGACCTTTCCCCAACCCAGGGTTGAGTCCATTGTAAATGTGACTGACCTCTAAACCATCAATCATTCAGTGTTTGGAGTCATCATGTGCTGAATAAACTTACTTTATTCATCTTCAGAATGTGTGGCTTTGTTCTTGCACTAGCTGCGGATTATGAAACAATACAATTGATAACTTGAAGTGAAAAATATTCTGTCATTGATATCTACAGCTATAATGTATATTGTTGACTCACAAATCCTTTTGCTATGAATCCTGAGATCTTTATATTTCATATGAATTTCATATTTACATTTGATATGTGGATCAAACTATTTCTGCTTTGACAAAAAAAAGGAAGTTTAGCTCTTCTGACATCACCCAGTCAGCTGTCTATCGGAAGACAAAAAATTTTAGCTAATAAATCAAAATATAGGAAATATTACTAAGTAGAAGCAAACTAGTATTTAGCCAGAAATAGCATAACAGTCTCTTCTATAAATTATAGGTATAAAGAGACTATTCACAGATACCAGTTTCTTTTTAATATCTGTCTAATCACTGAGCAGTGACAAATGAAGTTTTAAAGCATTCATAAATTTGGCTCAGGAAAAAGATTAAAGTGGTAGAGTAGATACATGCCTTGCATGTTTAAAGACTGGAGTTCAATCACTTGCACTAGTGGAACAACTTCAGAATTCTTTAAAATACTTTCTCTAGTATAAACTTGAATTTAAACAATTATTAATTTGGCATTCATTTATATAGACCAAGGTTTTAATATTGTAAAATGAAACAGTATACAAAATGCAATGGAAGAAATGATTCATTTGTACTGAATGGAAATATAAATAATTAAGGTATTTGGAAAGGTTGTTTAGAAAGTAACCAGTATCTTCTATCCTGGAAAATTATTTATTAATTAATATATATACAGATACTGTGTCTGTTACGGTTTATTAACTTGTTCAGTTTCTTCCCAAGCTATTATAGTATGAGAAAATTTACTCTCTAATATTTAGAATACAAGACATTTTTAGCTAATTTTAATTGGATTCATTTGCTCATGCTTTGATTTGCAACTGAATTATTTAGAAATAAGAGCACTTAAAAGGTCATTTATTTCATTGGTATCGACTTGGCATAATTCTGATGTCTAATTTTTAAATAAAATTTTCATACTCTGTTTTTCCATATTTGCTGACATTATAGATTAATAAGATATTTGAAATGTGTTTAATATTTCTCAGAAGATGGTAATTATTTAAAATTCTTTTGTTATTTCCAATAATTACAGTAGTGTTCAGCATAACTAATATAAGGTGAATTAAGAGATTGAATGTATTCTCATACTCTACAGAAATTTCTCAATAAAATTCTAAACCTTAGATGGGTTTCTGTATTTATACTTTTCGAGCACCTAATCTCCTATGCTTTTTAGACCCAGCAGACATATGCTGGAAGCATATCTATGATATAGCTGGGGCCATTGGTGGTGGGAAATGTACACTGCTAAACAGTGCTGTACATTGTATAACTGAAACTCAATCACAAACACTTCTGCAACCACAGTGTTTTAATTAATTAATAAACAAAGGAAAATTGGATAAATAATGGTAAGGAGCATCAGTTGGTCTAGTTCTAAAAAAAATAACCATTGTCGACTTGACTAAAATAAATGACTAAGAAGACAATGTGAATATAATCAATATGTATTTGATTGTTCTACAAGGTTGATTCTATATGATTCTACAAGGTTGACCATTTTATTTGAGAGTTTAAAAGTTTTTAATTATTTCTCTATGCTTTTTCTCATCAAAAATCTTCTCTTCAGTATATGACACATCTGTACAAAAGTGAAATTAGTAAATTTAAAATTTATATAAAGGATAATAAGACAACCATGACATGTAAACTATGACTACATCAAATAGATAGAAATTAAGACTGGAACAGAAATTCAATTCATTGACAAAATAGTCACTTATCCACAAGGAAAATCACTGCAGATAGCAGATGCTGATATTTGAGTGGAGCTAATTACTCTTATTGATGACAGAAAAATTATCTCTTGATTCAAATATATCTAACCCTCTTAGTGCATTGTTGAAAAAGGGATTTTGAGGGTATTGAAACATATATAATTATTACATATATTATAATTTTAGGGTTGATTTATATTCAGATATTCTAGAGTTAAATATATTATATATTATACTACATTTATCTACATATATTTGATTTAAATCAAATGTTTCAAATATTATGTATGTATAGATTTAAATCTACACATAGTTATATAATTATAAGTTGTGGTTCTCAGATTTTTAAATATATTTATTAATAATTTTATATTAGTTTATCTATATTTTAAGTTAATATTAACCTGATTCCAATTTGTGAGGGGATATTTTAAAGAAAATTAAAATCTGGGTATGACTGAATAAAATAGTATTCATTTATAACAAAAATTAAATATTTACTTTTGTTACCACAAATAAAACTTGAGGGATTCTTGAAAAGTGACATAAAACAGAAGGACAAGGGCAAATACTATCCCACAAAAAAGCAACAAAGATAAATAAATCTCATATAAAGCCAGTGTCCACTATAAAGAAACCTTTGACTCTAACCACAAAATTTAGAATTTTAAGAATGTGTGGGTGAGCTAAAATTTTTACTGGGCTTTAATGGAGAGACATTGGCTTCTCTATCATAGGCATGGCAAAGCAGCAGTGTACCCCTATAATATGAACATTTACATGTTTATAAACAAGTGCTAATGCAATAAAAACAATAAAACTAGTTGCCATATCATTGTGACAGATTTTTAAAAAAAATTTTTTGCAGGAGGGGGCACACCCGGTGATGCACAGGAGTTACTCCTGGCTATGTGCTCAGAAATCACTCCTGGCTTGGGGGACCATATGGGATGCAGGGGGCTCAAACCTCGGACCATCCTAGGCTAGTGTCAACAAGGCAGATGCCTTACTGCTCCATGCCACAGCTCCAACTCTGGGAGTCTAAGTTTTTTATGTTTCTCTCTGCACATTAAAATGATTGGAAGATTGATTCATTTTATTTGAGTCTATATTTTGTATTAGTTTATCAATATCCACCAAAAAATGGACATACAATTATGTTCAAATGAAATATAATTTTTAAATAAAATGCAGTTTTGTACTACTGGTATACACTGAATATTGTTTCAATATTAGATTATATTTATTTCATCAAACATTTTAGTGTTGATTTTAAATATTTTATATACTTTTATTTATGGTATGCTTAAAATTATTACCATTTTATGTTATAAATAATTAAAATTCCATTAGCTTATTAGCTAATGAAATCTCACTGGTTTTTTTTTGTTTTGTTTTTTATTGCTCAGGATTTAAATCTGGTTTTTCAATCCAGGTTCACAATGATAGGGTTTGGGGAAATGACCTTATCACATGTTGGGAATTGATTATTTTGGGTTTTGTGTAGTATTTGTGTAGTATTTGTGTATTTTGGGTTCCTGTGTCATCTCTACAGTGCCAATATAAAAATTGTATATAAAATTGTGTATTGTATTATAAATTTGAATTACTTTATTTAATTTTTATAGATCAGTATATATTAAATATATTCCTATACACTTATATTTTCATATTTGATAACTTAAATTTTTATATTATTAAATTATATATATTTAATACTGATTATACTTTAATTAAATTTAGAATCTCAAGTATTAATAATTTTATTGAAAATAATGTTATCCTATTTTTTTGTTGTTTGTTTGTTTTGGGGGGCAAGAACTCAGGGATTACTCCTGGCTATGCACTCAGAAATTGCTCCTGGCTTGGGGACTGTATGGGACACCGGGGAATCAAACCTATGTTCATCCTAGACTAGCACGGGCAAGGCAGATGCTTTACTGCCTGCACCACCACTCTGACCCCAAATGTAATCCTCTTCAGATTTATACATGTGTATTTTCATAATAATTCCTCTTGAGTAAAATAGCTAAATTTGAAGTTTCTTATTTTTGCCCACAGTGCAAAAAGTGCTACTAATGGCTATTATTATTTGTCTTTGGTATTTATTTAGCCATTCTGTATTAAATATACAAACACATATTGCCTATATTTTTATTATATTTTTAGAAGTTTTTTATTTTACAACCAAAATTGCACTTTAATGTATTTCAGTATTATTTCTTGATATTTTAGTATATTCATTAAACTAATATGTAATAGTTTATGTAATGTAAGAGTTAATTGTACTTAAGATGTATATATGTTTGTGATGCTCATACTCAATTGGCATACTCCATTCCTAGGCATCAATTATTTATATATAATTTTTTACTATATATCATTTGAAAATTTTTTATCAAGACCATGAACCAGCCAATATGCCAATTAGTTTGATACTGGCCCTGCCTGAGTAATTCTCCATGAAGAGCAGATACATATACCTAGGTCAGCTACCCCGACTTGGAGTTTTAATAAATTTATTTTTGATATATACAAAGCATGTCACTGAGTAGTAGAAAACAAGCCATTCTTTGACCAAGTCATTCTTTAATTATTAAACTCTTTTAAAGATCATTGCAGGCCTCCTTTGTATTATATGGGTGCTATTGCTCCCACCACAAACACGTGTGTGTGCACGCACGCATACATACATATATATCTATATCTATATCTATATATACACCCAGTATATAATTCAATGTTTCATTTTCAAAGTTGTTAATTTTCTTCTTAAAATTTGACAGAGGTAATTCTATTTTTAGTGATACCTCTGTTGTGGGGAATTTTAATGAAGTCAGGAAAACAAGTGAAAACCTGTATTGGCCTCAGCACAATATGTAAAGAGAGTTTTTAGATAGTAGGAAAATAAGTGGTAACTGCTTGGATCATTGCGCCACTCTGAGTTGACAGGAAATTTCTCAAAAAAAGGATGGGTAAGACAGCTTGAGTTTGAAGGCTGTCTCTAATGAAGGATAGCTTTGGAAAATTCCTGCAGATCTGGATACAGTCATCAGTCTCAAAACACTATCTCCTTGTTTCCATTATTCTGTATTCAGAGGTAGTTATAGACTGTGCTGCTTGAAGTATAGGACTAAGACTAAATCCCATGTCTTACTTGAAATGGTGATTCAGTGGTTTAAGATGATTCATATTCTTCCTTTCAAGAACAAGATGGATTGTAAAGGAAAATTACTTGTGCTGAACCACCTATGCGAAAAAAGATTTGATTTTACACATACCATCATGTAAAACATTGTAAATGGAAAAACAACATAATTACAGACATGTTTATTGTAGAGCTTTGTCAATACAATACCAGTGGGATTCTTTTTAACAGGAAGTTCACAAATCATTATTGTGTGAAATGCAACTCCTTTAAATAAGAAATATTCTGCTGATGTTTTAACTCAATTAGCTGAGTAGTGGTTTCATCACCAAATCAATAAATTTAAATATGCCATGCAAATCAATGAAAATATAATGTGTATGCTAGTGAATGCCTAAAATAAAAAAGCATAGTTCCACAAGATAGCTAAAGCCTGATTATGATTAAGGAAAAATCTGAGAATTTTACCTTTTACTCATACATAGAAAATTTATAAAATATTTTATGCATTCAACCTCAAAGAATAATAAGAGGATCTCTTTATTCATAAACTATAAATTAATTTGACTGTAGCTCCTTTACTTATTTGGATACAACATTAAGAGAACATTTGGGAAGATATTTAACTGAATTAAATCTCATCAGGAAGCACTTCAAAAAGTAATTTTAAATATTTAAATATAAATGTACTTTAATGACCTTCTTTAATAAGTTTCACTATTAAAATGCTTTATTATTGTTATTATTATTATTATTATTATTAATATTATTATTTGATTATTTTTTTTGTTTTTTTTTGGCCACACCTGGTGACGCTCAGGGGTTACTCCTGGCTATGCGCTCAGAAGTCGCTCCTGGCTTGGGGGACCATATGGGACGCCGGGGGATCGAACCGCGGTCCATCCGAGGCTAGCGCAGTCAAGGCAGGCACCTTACCTTTAGCGCCACCGCCCGGCCCTATTATTTGATTTTTTTGAGTCACACCTGGCGGCGCTCAAGGGTTACTCCTAGACCTGTGCTCAGGAATTGCTCCTGGCAGATACTGGGGACCATAGGGATGCTGGGATTCAAATTACCTTGCTTCCAGGATAGGCTGCATGCAAGGCAAATGACCTAAGGCTGAGCTGTCTCTCCTGCCCCTCAAAGGCTTTTCTAGTATTTCTTTTTCTAATACTTCTTCTAATCTTATATAAAATAATTATATGATCTCTTTAAACAATTTTGATCCTTCAAACTGAAGAAAATCAGTTTTGAAAAGATAAACAAGTTTCTCAGACTTGTTTAATGTTGAAACTATTTAAAGTAAATAATTATCTTCAAGTATATCCTTGTCTATATGTCCTTTTCTGATTTAATTTATTGATTTTCTTCTTGTTACCTGTGCTGTGATTTTCTCTTCTCTGTGTGACTTTTTTGACCCTGTTGTGGCTATTTACTAGGAGTGCCTTTCAAAAAATGACAAGTGGGAAAGATCGGGTACTTTAAATAAGCCATAATTAAGAATTCAAGTACTTTAGATAACCCATAATCAAGTTCCTATTTAATAGTGCATTATTGATATTGTCATAAGAGTCATTTTCTAAACTTCAATAAGTAAACTGCAATTTACTTGTGTCCAAATTATAAGAGAAGCACTCTGGTTACACTGATTTATTTTTTAATATGTTATATACTATATAATACAGATGTCAAATTATACTGTGTAACCAGAAATCTAAATAATTTCAGACATGTTAGGGCAATAAAAATCATTAAAATGAAAGTCACAAAAATCATGGCTTAAATTAATATACTAATCTACATATTATGAAGCAATAAACTATTTTTAATTTAGTCACTTCTGTTTACTTTAAAGAACCATTGTTTTCATTTTTTAATATCCTGGGAATATATTTCAGAAAACACATGGACTAACCTGATTTTAAAGATCCTAAATTTTAAATGTTAGGATAAGTTTCTTCTATACACAAGAAGAACCAGTTAGGAAACAAAGTTGAATAAGTAAATAAAGAATTGTGAATAAGTATTATTACATAAGTTGACAACTATCTCCATAGGGAATCTATTTAATGTGGAGAACTCTCAAAATTTGTTTTTCAAATGTAAAACTTATTTATTATTATATTAAGATTTTTCTATGGTAACTTGTTTATAAACACATGAGAGCTTGCTAGTAAACATTTATATTCATAAAAAGAAAATATGGAATATACTAGTCTAATTAATTAGCAATATTTAAGTCAAACTATTGCAGACAATATTGCAATTTTCTTACTGTATAATGCATATGTTACAGTTGTGAGCATGATTTTCAGAATGGGATATTTCTATGGTTATTTCTAGTGTTATGGTTGTGACATGTTCATAATTTTTAATTTTGGATATTTTTATTATATATTTATTTCCTGACAGTAATTTTTGCTTCATTATCATTAGTATATATTATTACATATTCATTTTAGTTATATGTAACTTAGTAATGTATATAATGGTATTGTTTGATTTATAAATTTCTATTAACAAACAACAAAACATGCCATTGTTTGAACAACAACAAGAAAACAAAAAGGAGAAAAGTGTATAAGGGCCAAAATTAATTTTATGATACTATAAAGTAATAATAATATAACTCAGCTTTTCAAAAATAAATTATTATCAAATTTGAAACACGAATACCACAGACTTATTTATGTTTCATGGATGGTAGGAAATATAAATGCTGAATGGTTTAAAGAAAAAAAGTTACTAAAGGACATGAGTAATTCATAGAACTGAAGAAATCATGAACCAGACATCACTCATATATATCTTGACCCCTTTACTATCTCTCTAGCCCTATTCTAATTTTTGAATTATTTTTGGAGCTATTTTGTTTATAATATAGTTGAGAGTGAAAGAAATGACTTAATGTGTCATTATATCTCTAAGTTTTGAGTCCTTTTTTAGAAAGAGAAATAAATTATGGTTTATTTTCAACATTTTAAAGGAAGATATTAGGAGAAAATTGGCTAAGGCTGCTTTTGGGGGATACTATTTACTTTTATAGTGCAACGTAAAGGCCCCAGGCAAATACTTTAATTAACACCGATTTCATCTATCATTTGAGTTTCTCCAAACTCAATTATCCACTTGGATAGTTTCAAACTTCCAAAATAAACCTTTGAACAACACTGTGGAATTATCAAACATGAGAAAACCAATTCATGGCTTACCTTCTTCAAAACATTCATTTATTTTTATAAAAATAGTCGTCACTATAAATGACATTTATAAAATATATTAACATATCTTGAAATTTTAAAATGCTATATTAAATACTAAATATAAATATTGCTATTAATGTTCATAATAAATATATATACATTATCCATTACATTAATGATTAATACAAAGATACAAATATCAAATTTTTGAATTTAATTACTATCACTTCTTGGTGGAAAGATACCTTGCCTATGTTCTCTAAGTTCGTTTTTTTATTCCATTAAAAATTGCAGAGTTAGCATGAGAAATGACAGGCCTCATGCCAAAGGCCTTTCCACCAAGCCTAGTGGGGGGGGGTGCAGGACTTGGGCCACCCCGGCACCCTTCCATCTCCTTCCTCCTGAACTCCAGACTATCCCTGGGCCACACACCCCAGGGACCAGTTAGGTGGGCCCCTGGGAGGAGTTTAACGGGGACCCTAGGCTTTCTTCAAACCCCACCCTGCTTAAGAGGGAGGGTCTGGGTGGGGTTTGTGAACTTCCGGGCTTCCAGCTCTTTAAGGATCTCTTTTCTTTCTTGGAGCCAGGAACTTTTGCCAGAATGGTAAATGGCAGGCCTCCATGCCAAAGGCCTTTCCACCAAGCCTAGGGGGGTGGGTGCAGGACTTGGGACAGCCCAGCACCCTTCCATCTTCTTCCTCCTGAACTCCAGGGCTACACCTGGGCCGCACACCCCAGGGACCAGTGAGGTGGGTCCCGGGAAGGATTTAAAGGGGACCCCCAGGCTTTCCCCAACCCCCACAGAGCACAAGAAAGGCTGGCTTTGAGAAGTCTCAGGCAACTTTCCTTCCTACAGTGTCCATTCTGAAATCGCGCAGGGACTGAAAAGTATGGACAATTAATTAGGATATTACTGGGTTTAATCTGTTTGTCATATACAGAATGTCTATGTTGCATACTTTCCTTCCCCCCTTGGCTCACCATCCAGAAGCTCACTTTTAGTCCTTTACTCCCTCATTCCCACCGCCTATTACCACACATTTAACCATTTTTACCCTCGGTTCGTGGCTCTCCACAAGCACATCATTATCGCCACTCAAGCCAGCTGTCAACTAGCTACCAAAGTGGAAAAAAGACCCAGGCTGACAAGAAGCCAGTACTCTGTTCCTACTTATCTACTCTTAGCGGCCACCTGTTCTCCACCTTTCTTCACTTGTAACTGTGGTTGGTTTCTGAATAGTCCCCACTCAAAGACATTTCCAGATATGGGACTGCTGGGAATCATTTTGAGAACTCCAGAAGGCCAAATCATAGACCAAAGTGGAGTCCAGGATTCAGGAGTCCAGGATTCCCCCCAACTATTTCTAATGACATAAAAGGGACATGCATATCTCCTTTAAATATCTTAGATGTATTCCCATAACTGCTATAACTCTTATTGAATATCCTCTTCTACAGTGAAAAAAATTACTAATTTAGATGAATTTATGTGTAGCAAGGCATATTTTGCATAAAAAATTTAAGTTTTTGTGGTATATTTGTAGACCTTAAGTTTTACACTTAATTTCAAATAAATATGAATAAATAATGGAAGATATATTTTCTAATTTTATTAAGACAAGTATATTTTTCTAAAAATAGTTCATCAAACATGTTAGACACATGTTATTACATAGAAAATATCTGTTGTATGATTGTGTCAAGTTTTACTCAGAATATTGATGTATAATTATTTTGTTTTATACCTACTTAAGTGTTTGAAAACTATAATATAAATCATTTGTAAATGTTTACAGTTCATATTCCAAATTAGAATTTTAAAATGTTGATATAACTCCTATTAGTTTGATTTTCACATTTTGTGATTATTTTTGTAGAATATATTTAAATTTTACAAAAGAAAATTTATGTGATAAAAATATAGTGTTAATAAAATAATAATTACTAAATGATAAATAATAGTATAGGTTTTACAAATAAAATAATAATTTCTAGTCAATAAAAATATTAAGCTGGTTATTATCAATTTTAGTTATCGTTAATAGAAACATCAAAGAAAACATTTATTCTCATCAACTTTAAAAAGGTAAGAAGTATGACAAGTATAAGATTTTTATTTGATATGGTTTAGATTTAATCTTATGTTTTTTTCCTTTGATCTTCTTGTCCTCCTTTCCTCAATCTTTTGTTCCATAAACTTTAATCATACTTCTTGTATAGATTTTTCTCTTTATATTTAGGGTTAAATACATATTTATATTCTCTTTTATCCATAAAACAGAGTTTATCATCAACTCAACTAAAAAAATCACTGTAGTAGAAACAAAATCCTCCTAAAATTTAGAATTTCATATATTTAGCTTCTAAATATAGAGCCTTTCATAACAGGTTAACTGTTTCCTGTGATGAACAAAATCTATCTGACCAATCATTTATTAACAAATAAAGATATGGTTGTTTAAATGAAGACACATAGACACATTTTCTATTTGGCAAGAAAAGTAAGAGGGACTTAGACTAGAGGTTTGGAAAGCATGAACATGAAAATAATAGAAGTCAAATATAAGCTATGCCATGAAAATTAACCATATGACTGTATTTGACCTTTAGAATCAAACAATGGGCAATGCTATAATAGGAGTTGATAATCTCTTAAGTACATATGTCCTGCTAAACAGAAAGAAATCACTTAAAATTCAAGTCAATCACATAATTTTAATCAAAATTGCTGGGGTAAGTCCACATGGAAACCTTTTAAGAATTAATAGATATTAAATTATTAGTAAAAGGAGATGATTAAACCATTGAGAAGAGCTCTCAATTACTGGCATGTGGGTAGGTGGTGCTTGAACCCAGAGATTTCATTGTAGCATTTGTTTTTTGAGATAAGGACTGCTTCTCCAAACCAAATTTAATTTCTGCTGTAGCAAAAATCTGAAAAAGATCTCAGTTCTATGAACATAAAATTCAAAGGAAATCAAAAAATTTTGTTTTGTGCCTAGATATACCATATTTTGAGATGCTATTAAGGCATGTTAATTTTAATTAACATGGAAGTCACTCCATCAAATATTTTATCCATTCTTTTCCAGTTTGTGCTTGACTGGCCTTTAAAACATTTATTACAGAATTGTCACATTATAGATACCACAGTTAGTTTTTATTCAAATTATGTTTTGAAATTTATTTCATTTGGCAACATTTAACTGAGGTTCTGTCATTCCCCTTGAAGTTTTATTTATGCAACATGATTTAGAGTATGGTTCATATATACAATAAATCTCATAAATATAATAATACAAAACCATGTCCACCCCACCATATATCAATTCACAGTTTGTCTTTTTAATTGTGGTTGTGGTGGTGCTCAGGGCTTTATTCGGGCTCTGCAATCAGGATAACACCTGAAGGGGTTGATGGGATGCTGGCGATCCAACCTGGGTACAGCTCTACCTGCTGTACTATCACTCTACCCCCACTGCAGTTCATTGCTACGTGGATGAAACCAGAGATAATATACTGAGTAAAGTCAATCAAGACATGGAAAAATACAGGATGTTTCTCTTTTACGTGTAATATAAAGAATGATAGTAATTGAAGAACCAGTGACCAATGAGAACAGATCAGTGTTTTCCCACAGAGCTGTGCTTACTAAATGATTGAGTAGGTGGTTGATTTGGAGGGCACTGATGCATTGGTGGATGCATCCTATACTCCAGTGGTGCTCATTTTGGTCTTCATGAGTAGCATAATTAGTTGAAGGTATGATGTCTTTTTATTTTTGGTCTAATATTTGAAGTCAGAATATTGGATGTGAGATATAACATGCTAAGTGAATATTGACTTTTGCTATAAAGGCTTGCAAGGCATGAAAAAGTTCAAATTCAAAATATATGAATCTGTCTCAATGTGCAGAGACAACTGTCACTGTTAATCCTGTTAGATCATTTTTTCCTATAAAGTACAACTTGACAGAGAATGATTATAAAAGATGCTTCATACCTGCATTATACTTTGGAGAAGAAAATATGAATCATCTTGTTCTCTATTGATTTCTCTTTCATGATGATCCTCCAAATCCCCTACTAGATGAAGCTCCAGCTGGAGCTTTCCAGAAAAAAAAGTAGGGCAGTTCTACTTTTTAAACTCCTTCAGAATGTATTTTATTTCTTTTTAAAGGGAAGTTATAAAATAATTACTTTTATTTTATTTTATTACTTTAAGTCATTTCAACAAATGACTTAAAGCATTTCTAATGGAGAGAAATAACCTTATAAAAGTAAATCACACCTTTTGTTCCACAAGAGGTTATTATTGTCATAAGTCTTCAAAAATACATGACATTTAGAAATTAAAATCCATATGGCAAGATGGTTGGTGACGTATGGCCCCTAATATCTCTCATTTTGCATGACTAAGCAGCTAGCCAAATGTGCAATTATAATTATCCATAAGCTCATCTCTGTAGATATTCTTTAAAATGATTCTGTTCATGGTAAATATACAGTTCATTAATTTGTTGGGGCCATTTGGGTCCCATTTAAAATACATTTGTTCTTACTGACATAATTTTCTAAATCATACACTTGTGACTTGTTATGAACATTCATTAATTTAATTTACCTGGGTTGGAGGAAATGAGGAGGAAAAAAAGGGAAGAAAAGTTAAAAAGGAAGAGACCTGATGAGATATTAGAGTAGGTAAGTTATTACCATTGTATGCAGCCCACCATAAGCATTTCGGTCCCTAACATATGGTCCTCCAAGCTTATCAGGAGTGATCTCTGAACATAGAGCCAGAGATAAGCCCTGAACAACACCATGTGGACACCCCTCAAGAAAGATAGTAAAGAATGAGATACAAAGGAAAGAGATTATCACTTCTAAATCCCAAATATAACATGTTTCAGCCTATAAGTCCCAATCGCTAACATTATTTTAAAATCTATATATTAATTTTATGTACACTAAGAATGAGGAGTCATTGATTTAAAAAGTCCTAATAGAATAAAACAGATAATATATTTCTAATATACCAATTTAGAATACCTGTATATATATATATATATATATATTTATATATATATATATATATATATATATATATAAAGTATATACCATATTTTTCGGTCTGAATATTGCCACAAAACGAATTTTCCAACTCGATCCTGTACCAATCACTGCAAGGCTGCTCAGACCGCCTCTCTAACTCAGCCAATCCAAGCAGGCTTTTTATGCATGCAAATTAGACAATGTTCTGGACCCGGATCTCACTGTAAAAAGCAGCTCAGATTGGCCAGAGTCAGAGATGACGTCTATTACAGTATAACCTTTGAACCTTTGATTGTTTTGATTGGCTCACTGTGGTATATACAGTTGCAGCACAGGAACGTTCTGTCTGATACAGCGAATATAGTCCTAAACCTATGTTTTAACTGCAAAATTAGGGGGTCGTCTTATACGTCCAGTCGTCTTATATACCAGAAAATACGGTATTCACATATCTACCATTAATCTACCTATATCTATCTTGTTAATACTGACATTTTTCTCTTCAATTTATTTGAAAAACAAACAAACAAACTTAATAGGGTATTAAAAATTCTTTTTCAAATTTTATTATTTTATTATGTGATTTACAAAATTTTTCATAGTATTAAGGCACACTATGTTCCAGCAACAGTTCCAACGTTAGTGTCAACTTCCTTCCCCCAATGTCCCCAGTCTCATGACTGGCTCCAGTCTACTTCTTTGAAACTTAGTTATCCCTATTTGATACTATGGGGAGAATGTGTGCTTTAAATATATACGAATACACTTTTTTTGAAGGCTTCCTTTTCTTATTGAAATTTTTTAGGACTGCTTATAATTATGTATCATTTATACTTAAATATCTTACAATTATATTCATATATTATGTATGTATTCAAAATGTATTATATGTACATAATATTGTAGTATAAATGTATAAACTTGAATAATTCATAATTATTTGTTTTCTTAAGAAAATAAATTGAGTCCTTTTACATATTTGGGTATTTTGAAACTATTCTGAACCTGTCTTTGTGTACTTTTCTCATGTGCACAAAATTCTCATTAGTTATAAATAAATTCATTACTGTATTTTGTTATAGATTTTATATATTCTATGCTTTAGTTTATAGACATAGCCTGATTTTATTTTAGCAATTACTGGTATTATTCTGGTACTTTTTTCTATTTAGATATATATATATAGATATAGTATAACAGATTTTTAGTAACTATTAATATGGATAAATTTCCTAACACTACAAATGAGAGAAATTGCTAAGTTCTCTACTATTTAAAATTGCTTCTAAATTTAGATTGTATATCCTCAATGCTAAGCAAATAACTCTATATTTGTATGAGAATATACCATTGTAACCTTCTTTTATTAGTATTATTATTGTTGTTGTTTGGGGCCTCTTAAATGGTGTTTAAAACACATGGTCTATTCCAGCTATACTCAGACAAGCAGGCCAAGTATTCAATGAGATTTCTAGAAGACAACATGCAAACTCAGAGGCCTCTAGTGCTACATTTGATGGCATTTGGGAGATAGATCATATATCATGTAGTGCTGGTGTGAAATTCTAGTTGAGTTTTTATGTATCCCTAAAGCTTTAATAATTATATAGAACCTTATTTTATTTTTGAAATCAATTACTTATTTAAGCAGCTTTGTTACAAAATTGTTCATGATTGACATTCAGTCATACAAAGTTCCCCATCTTTCACCAGTATGAATTTCCAGCCAATGTCCTCCCGTTCCCTTCCAACCTCTCCCATCTTCTTCAACCATTCCCCACTGCCTGCCTCCTGAGAAGTATTTTGCTTCTCTCTCTCTCTCTCATTTATATTTTCCTTTTCTGACACTAGAGTTTGCACTATTGTTAATGAAAGAATATGCATCACTTTACAGGCTTTGAAGACCCCGTTTTTGTCCAATGGTCTCTTCTCAAATCAAAATGCATTTTTCTATTTGAGGCAAGCTTCCTACCATGAACAGTTTTTTCTAGCCCTCATCTTTATTGTTTTTGAATATTATTACTAGATTATATTCTTTTTCTTTCCTTAGGCACCCATCTCTTCTTGTGCTCTTGAGTTGTTTCCAGATTCTGACTACTGTAAATAGTATAGCGACAAACATAAGAATGCAGAGGACTTTCCTGTGCATTGATTTTGAGTTCCTAGGGTATATCCCTATGAGTGGTTGGATTCATTTGATTGGTTGAGTTGCTGATTCATTGATGCATTCATTGATCCATTGTTGGATCATATGGAAGCTCAATTTCTTGTTTTTTTGAGGAATATCCATATTGTTTTTTTCAAAAAGGCTGAGTCAAGTCTCCATTCCCAATAGCAGTTAATGAGAGTCTCTTTCTCCATGCATTCACACCAGTACTATTTCTTGTACTTTGTGACATGTGCCAATCTCTATGGTGTGGGATAATATGTCATTGTTGTTTAATTTGCATCTTCCTGATGATTAGTGTTTTGGAACAGTTTTTTCATGTATCTTTTTGAGATCTGTTTTTCTTCTCTGAGGAAATTTCTGTTCATCTCTTCACATTTTTGGATAAGATTAGTTGTTTATTTGTTACATTCTATAATGCTGTATATATCTTCGATATCGGCACTTTATCGGATGAATATTACATGAATGGGTTTTCCCTGTTCTATATTGAGTCTCTATAGTCTCGCCACTGTTTTCTTTGAGGCACAGAAGGGTCTTTGTTTAATGTGATTACACATGCTTATCATTGTTTCCACTTGCTTGATCACTGGTTTTATCCTTGAAGATGCCTTTTGCTTCAGTGTCATAGAGTGTTCTGCCTACGTTTACCTTATGAACCTTCTGGTTTCAGGTATGATATTATGGTATTTGGTCTATTTTGATTTGACATTTTGTATGGTGTTACATGTCTGAGTTCACTTCTTTGTATGCAGATGACCAGTTTTCCCAGCACCACTTGTTGAAGAAGCTTCCCTTGCTCCACTTTGTATTTCTTGCTTCTTTATCAAGAAATTATTGATTGTAAACCTGTGGATTCATCTCTGACTATTTAAGTCCATTCCAATGAGTGCATTCAATTTTGCTCAGAGATTATTTCTGGCTCTGTGCTCAGGGTATCATATCAGATACTGGGTATTGAACAACCGTTGTCTACATATAAAGCAATTACCACTATACTATTTCTCAGCAACACTAAATTTTAATTAATTTTTAACTTGAATTGAATCTAACAGTTGAACATTTCTTTGTTAATCTACCACAGATAGTAGAATGATCTACTATGTAGATATACATTCTGTTTAGATATTATTCATAAATTCTAACAACTGGAATAAATGTAAAACATGAATATAATGTAGTACATATAATCTAAGTGACCATTTGGTTAATTTTTTTCTTAAAAGAATAGAAGAAATTTCATAAAATTTTTTCATACCTGCTGTAAATAAATATAAATGAAGAAAAGGAATCTGTGAAGGCTAGTGAGGATATTTATAGAAGATAAAACTCATATGTTTTTGGTTTGGGCCAAATAATGAATTATGAGCACTCTTAATCCTGAATTATGTGTA
This sequence comes from Suncus etruscus, assembly GCF_024139225.1. Lineage (NCBI taxonomy): Eukaryota > Metazoa > Chordata > Mammalia > Eulipotyphla > Soricidae > Suncus > Suncus etruscus. The sequence continues at coordinate 59,136,548 of NC_064850.1, forward strand.
AGCATTCAAGAACCATTCTTGACAGTGCTTGGGGGACCATCATATTGGTTGTCTGTGATAGGACCCAGGTCCTCTCTGCCACATACAGACCTGCTGTACATATTATTAGCTCTAAATACATAGTTTTAGTCTAAGAGCTAATTTACTTTTATAAGGCACAATCCCTACAGGTAAGTGATAACATATTAGAAGAGATGATCAAGGAAAAGAATACTGTAAAAGAATATTGTTTTCAATTACTTAAAAGAAAGTTGAGATGACACATACACAAAAGTTTGGTGAATCAAGTTCAGTTTCAGAAAATGAAAAATGCAGGAGGAATAATACATGGAAGAATTTATATAGCTCAGTTGGAATGTTTCTGTTGGATTCTCCTTACTTATTCCATTTAATGGAGATTTTTTTCTAGTGTATTAAAATTGATTTATTTTAATCCTGTTTGACGTGCAATATTCTTCTAAAGTAACATTATATAATTTAATTCACTTATGTCTCCTATTTTTAATATATTTATGAGTTTGTTCTTATAAGATTTCATATTGTGTGTCTATGGTATTGTGTCAGAAGGAAGAGTCCATTAAAATGAAATGTTTAAAAATTAGTTTTAAGGAAATTTACTGTGAAATATGTACAAATGTTCTACTTAGTATGTTTATTATGTTTCTTTTAAATATAAAGCAATGTAAGTTAGAAGAGGCTCTTGTTTTTCCATGGGGTAGATGGGAACAGTGTTTTAAATGTTGCTCTAAGCTGATTTCAGGGATGAGTTAAAGCAGCTAAATCTAGAGTTAACTGTTTGAAAATATGTTTTATAAAATAAAATATAATAATCTGAGTAATATCTTATAGTGCACTTTGATATAAATCCTTTTCATTGTTTCTCTGTAGTTTAGGGAAAATAACACACTGAGGGGCCAGAGCGGTGGTACAAGTGGTAAAGCATCTGCCTTGCATGCTCTATCCTAGGTCAGACCACGGTTTGATCCCCGGAATCCTTATGGTCCCCCCAAGCCAGGAGCAATTTCTGATCATATAGCCAGGAATAACACCTGAGCATCACCGGGTGTGCCCCCTCCAGCCAAACAACAACAACAACAAAATAACACACTGATTTTTAATTTTATTTTCCTTTTCCTAGTTTCTTTCATTTTTCCTGTTCTCTTTCCTTTCTTCCTTTGTCATATGTCCATTATTTATTTATTTTTTTCTTTCTTACCCTGTAAGTAATTTAAAATAGGGGCCAGAGTTAAAGCACAGCAGTAGGGCATTTGCCTTGCATGCAGCTGATCCAGGACAGACGGTAGTTCAATACTGGCATCTCATATGGTCCCCTGATCACAGAACCAGGATTAACTCCTGAGTGCCACTAGGTGTTATCCAAAACCCAAAATAATAAATAAATAAAACCCTTATTTTTAAGATCATCATGTTATATATTGGTGCAGAATCTGAGTTTTACTCTGATTCACGTTCTTAAAAAGCATATCAATTTAGATGACTACTCTCTTGAATAAATAGATATGAATTATAACAAATTATCCTATCTAAAGAGAATAAGCTTTAGAAATATAAATGCCAAGTGGATTTAATTATTTATTCATAAAAATTATTAAGCATTCACCTAATTTTGAGGTTGAATCAACATGATTTTGGGTGGGCGCTGAGTCTCATCTGGTAGTGCTCAAGAGCTATTCCTACTTGAGTGCTCAAGAATGACTCATGATGGTGCTTGGTAAAGTGTACCATGTACTTGAATCAGATCAGCTGTATATGATGCAGGTGACTTACTAACTGTATTACCTCTCTGGTCAAAACAGACATTTATTCATTTTACTTTTTAGTTAAGAAAGGTAATTTTTATTAAATTAAACTTGCTTAGAAAGGTTTGAGAGCAAAGAAATGTGTTCAAAGGAGAAAACAGTCTTCTGCAAAGTAACTATATTTTAGCAAAAAAATTGGGGGACAAGTAACTGAGGTACCAGTTCAAGGGAGAATATGAGATTGAAATACAAGCCTCAAATATAATGTATATATATATATATATATATATATATAGTTTTTGGGCCACAATTGGTGATACTTAGGGGTTATTCCCGGCTATGAGCTCAGAAATCGCTCCTGTTGTGGGACCATATGGGATTCCGGGGGATCAAACCATGGTCCGTCCCATGTTAGCACATGCAAGGCAGATGTTCTACTGCTGGCACCACTGCTCTGACCCCAAATATAACTTTTAAAGAAACAATATATGTATGCTTTGTGCTTCAATATTTCCTCTATATTATTTTGTGTTTTAGTAAGTCATTAAAGAAGTATGTATTTATAAATAATAATTTTCTTAAATTTATAAACAAATTTTTATTAAGGAACATTTTATAGACAAGTAACCTTAATAAAAGCAAGTCAAGGGGGCCAGAGAGATAGCATAGAGGTTCGAGAGTCATAAATTTTGTAATTTAATTTTACTTATGCTTGTTTTCTAGTGAATGTCTATGGTGTGGTGATCTACACCATTACTCTTAGAACAAAAGTTCTGGGAGCTCATGTCTTTTTTCAAGTTTGTATCAGGTATTTTTTTCCCCTGTAGACTCTCTCTTCTACATAGTGATCATTCAATAGTGTGTTGATTTTTCCATGTATTTTTATTTTCCCCAAGTTCTTTTTGTGGTTTATTTCCAACCTTAAAATATTATGATATTAGAAGTACTTAATATGAAGTGCATGAAAAATTATATCATAAAAAAACAAATGTCTAAATGAGAACTACAAAAAAGCTGTGTTATATGCCCAATGCACGTATGAAAATTATATTTCTCTTTAGTAACCAGCCTAAAACAAATGGAAGTTCCTGCATCACATATCAATTGATTAGCACTTTCTGATATTGATTTGACAATTATACAGATCCATGGAAAGTGTAATGTTGTGCATAACAGATGAAAATGTTGATATAACAAATATGTAACACAGGAATTCTAATAAATGAAATACAATAAAAGTACAATAGAACAATAGAGTTCTAAATATGGTGAGCTACAACTATAGGTAATTGATAAAGAATCATTGATGCAAAAGGACACACTAAACTGAGCTTTACCAACGAAAGGCATGAATCAGGCAGAACAGACGAAGAGATGCTGACAGATAAAAATAAGTCTTCTTGTAAACTCCCAGGAAATTATTTTCTTTGACACATTTTGCCTGTCATGGTATTGAATATAAGAAGTCATAAAACTGTCATTAGATTCAGAGAAAAATTGGTCCAAGAGCCTGTTATTGATACTAAAATTTGAGAGCAGTTTTTGTCTGCTATATTTAACCTTAAAGGCAAATTTGCTACAAAATATAGTACAAAATATTTTGTCAAATGACATGCATAAAATTTTTTGTTAATCTTAAAAGGAAACATAAAAATGATGATAGATTCTATTTTACAGGAAAGCATGCTTAATTTTAATATTTCTGCCAGCAAGGTCAAAAATAGGCAAATGTTTTGACTATTTAACTTATTTTTCTCTCTAAGTTTTCATTCACCTTGACATATCCAAACTAATCAAACTATTGAATTAATGATGCTTGCTGTATTATTAAAATACCAATATAATGTCTTTTTTCTGTCCATTTGTAGGAAAATAAAATTTCACAGAGATCCTTCTAAATAGAAGTAGAATTTTTCCCCCTAAAGATTTGTATGGTCATGGTGAATAAAGTCTGGATGATGATTTAGATAAGAGTTGTACAAAGATTGGCCAATTTTATTTTTAAACTTATTGACAAGAGATACCTGAGTTGGGGGCAGGAGCGGTGGAACAGTGGTAGGGCATTTTCCTTGCATGTGCTAGCTAACCTAGGATGACCCGCGGTTCAATTCCATGGCATCCCATATGGTCCCCCAAGCCAGGATCGATTTCTGAGCGCATAGGCAGGAGTAACCGCTGAGCTTCACAGTGTGTGGCCCAAAAACCAAACCAAAACAAAACAAAACAAAAAGATACTTGAGTCAAGTATCCTCGTGGGGAACATCAATATTAAATTTGATATGTGTCTTATTCATATAATATATAATATATATGCGCTGTGAGCTGAGAGAAAGTTTGCAAAAATAACTACTGATTCTAAAGTAGATTTAAATCTTTCTGATTGTTTACATTCTTGAAAATAAGTTTCCAATTTTATCCTCATCACAGTTAACACTGATCTAGGAAGAAATATACCTCATGCTGATTTGTACTTTTTGCGCTGTGTTACTTCTTTTTAGAAATGTTGTCTTCTAGCAATTTAAAGAACATTCAAATACGTTAACTGAAATTTTGTTTTGTAGAGTTTTATTATTATTTATCTTTTGTTATATTTAATTATTTGATAAATTTATATTTCTCTTTTCTTGTCTGTGGGAATAGTCTCACAAATTGATCGTTGACAGGTACACAACTTTTATATCTGGTTTAAATGAAATGTAATATTTAGTTTGTAGAACAAAAATTTGAAGTAATTTAAGGATGTTTCAAAATTTCCTGGTTTTACTGGCAATATTGTTTATTAAATTGTAAGTTAATAAAAATAATAAATGCATAAGAAATTTTTAGTAAAGTGAGGTTAGTGTGACAACAAGGATATAGATTATAATATTTATTGCAAATTCTAGGTATAGATTGGAGGAAAGATGAGGGCATATGGTAAATCTGCATCCAGAAGCTTTTGTAAGAAAAAACTTAACAACTTTGAGAATAATTGTTACAATCCTGTATAATAAACAGTTTTATCATAATGTTTTATCATATATGATCTAAGGTAAACTAATAAAATCACTTGGAAAGTGTTGTATTGAGTATCTACTAAAGTCAAACAGGCTTAAACTATTATATTTTTGAGAAATTACGTACATAGTTATAAGATAAACATGTTTTGGAAAATTTTGTGGATTATTGTTAGTAAAGACATCATACAATGGAAAAACATATTTCTGTAGTGTAATAGAAAATTAATAGATTACATCTGATGGACTATTAAGGTTATCTATCAAAATTAATATTAACCTAAAATAGCCAAATTTCTAGACAATAATAGTTATGATTATTACTGTAAAATATTAAAAAAATTGGAGATTTGGTTAACTTTTAAGGAAGTTCTTTATTCAGTGGGAAATGATTAGTTGTTATAGAATATTGTAATTTATGTGTTAAAGTATATAGTTATTATTATATATAATATAATTATATCATATAATACAATTATATTTCTTTTTTTTGTTTGTTTTGTTTTTGGTCCACACTCGGCTGTGCTCAGGGGTTACTCCTGCTATCTGCTCAGAAATAGCTCCTGGCTGGCACGGGGGACCATATGGGATGCCGAGATTCGAAACAACCATCTTAGGTCCTGGATCGGCTGTTTGCAAGGCAAACTTCACTGTGCTATCTCTCTGGCCCCATAAAATTATATTTCATTATATAACTATATTTTATTATATATAATATAATTATATTATATATTGTTATAACTTTTATAAATGCTATTATATATTAGTATGTACTAATATATAATATATTAGATATAGTATATATAGTATATAACTGTAGTTTGTGTTTTATTTTTGCATGTTTTCTTTTCCACATCCAGTGATATTCAGAGCTTGCTTCTTGCTGTGCACTTAGGAATTCTTCCAGAGGTTCTCAGGAGACTATATGGAATGCTGAGTATCAAGGCCAGTCACATGCATGGTAATGCTCTATAAATCTAATTGCTCAGAGCCCATGTTTTATACTTGATATTTTATTTGGCAATTTTATAAGTTATAAGCAACTTTACATGTAAACAATGTGTATAATTCACAAATTAGATTTTCATTTACATGCAAAACTCCCCATCAAAACAAAAACAAAACCATAAGAACAATAAAATATTCTGAAAATATCAGATGAATTAGGTCTCCAATGGTGGAAATTTGTGGGGACATTGGGATTCATGCTTGGCAGGAACAAGCACTTTATCATTTGTATTATTTAAAAGTGCTATTCATCATCAAAATTGAAAGGAAATGAAATTGTAACCAGTGAATAAGTGTTACGTTTTTACAATTTCTCCTGAATTTGCCTTAATAATGGCCCATTGGGATAATATACCATTATTTCCAACAAAACTAAAAGAGAAAAGTATTTCAATTTCAAAATATTCCAAAGATAACATAACATTTGAATCAATAAATTAATAATTAATTTATATATAGTGAATACTGAAAAGAGCAGTTCATCAAATCAGAACATGGTCATGAAAATAAGCATGCTTGAAATACTTAACTCTATGCACAGAATGTACTGTTCTATAATTTAAAGAACAAATGTTTATCAAAGACTATTTTGGCTTAAGCTATCTTCTAGGCACTTTACTATGCAATGTAAAAATCTATATATATATGCAGCTTTTATTTCAGTAGGTAAAACCAACAATTTACTCTTGATAATCTGACACATAGCTCTTAAAAACTGATAAATCAATGATTTACATATAAACAAAAATTCTAAGAGCTGAATTATGCAATTAATGAGCGTGGCCTATATGTTAATTATATACAATTAAACTAGAAATACATCATTGTTTAGAAAACAAATAAAATGCTTGCAGCAAAATCTTACATATCCATCTGCCACAGATGTCAATTGAGCCAGGCGAGAGATGATATAGCAAATGAGACACTTGTGTTGCATCCTGTCAATCTGTGTCCAATTCTAGCCACCTTCTGAACTCCCACAGAGTAAGCCCTAAGCACAGTCATGAGTAATCTAATCCTTGAGCACCACGAATATGATCCCAGTACACACAGATAAATCATAGTCATATACTTACTACCAAAAATATCAGACAGTATTCTTTTTTCACTAAAATCAATGTAAGAAATCAACATCAGAGTATGACGATCTGCTTTGTCTCAAAATAAGATTGTATATACCTAAGTAGCAAATATATTAAAGATAAAACACATGTTTCCCACATTATATTTTAGAACAGTGGTCCTCAAACTATGGCCCGCGGGCCACATATTGTATTTGTATCTGTTTTGTTTCTTCATTGCAAAATAAGATATATGCAGTGTGCATAAGAATTCGTTCATAAGTTTTGTTTTTACTATAGTTAGACCCTCCAATGGTCTGAGGGACAGTGAATTGGCCCCCTGTTTAAAAAGTTTGATGACCCCTGTTTTAGAAGGTACACATTTTATGTTGGCTGCTTGGTACATATCTAGGACCTTACTTCTTTGACCCAGGAGAATTCTTTACAATTTTCTTGCTCATATCCTGATCTTTGGAAGCCTTGCATCCTGAGAAGTCTAGAAGAGCTTCAGAGCATTTCTGACTACTCGCCTTGCTTTTGTCTCCCATAAACTATGCTCCAACTTGCAATTAGAGACACCCCAGTTTTATATGGCTGTCAGGTTTATACCTTCCTGCACCCAGAACTATCATTCATGGGAAATTGTCTGAGCACTCTCTGGAACTGTGACTTAATCACTTTGTAATCTCACTATCCAGGCATCCCCTGGACAGTTGTGTTTGATAAAAGGTTTTCTGGTTACTCCAACTCTCTCAGAATAGCATATTTATTCCCAAACTATGCCTTGCCTCTTTTGATTTCAGTGGGTATTTCTATTTAAAATATTCCCTCACCTTCTGAAAATTTATTTTCTTTTTTTCTCCTGAGCACAGTGCAAGGAATAAGCCCCAAACAATTCTGGGTTTGACCCCAAGCCAAAACAAACAAACAAACAAACAAACAAATAAAATTACTATAGTTTTTGTGATTCCAGGTTCATTCAACTGATAAAAGACCTCTGATAAATACTTGTAGCATTTTGGAGTAAAATGTTAACGCACAACTATTCTGTCCTCAGTTAATATTTTATAGGAGAATTAAGTGTTTATAAGCAAAATCTTTCAGAATATAAAGCCAGTTGAGTGTAGTAATAAGGTAGAATTACCTTTGTGTTTAAAAGAATTTGGTATAGCATTGTTTTTCACAGAAGCTAATTATTGTATCATTTCTTTATCTAGGATCACATGACATGCATTGCTATTTGCTACATTTAATAATTTTAAGAACCATACTGACATGAACAACACATATATTTTATAAATATAGAAATTCTGGATTGATAAAATTTTATCAGTGGGAATTTGACTTTTAATTTTTTTGTCACTAAAATATCTTTGAGCATGACTGTACTTTCTAACCAAAAACAAATGATTTTTACAAGATATTATACATTTGTTTTTAAATAGATCTTATTTATTATTTAAATGTTAAGTCTTATTTGAAGTCAATTTCAGACTGCCTAAGCTGAATATGTAAAATCTATGACATGTGACCACGAGGCAGCCATTTTTTAAAATAACATAAATACTTTATACAATTTCTTGTTGCAGCCAAAATACTCTAATTTTCTAGAAGTGGTAATGATAATGTTATAATACAACTTAATCTTAAATTATCTTTCATTTCTTTAGAGTTAAAAGTAAATATATTAAACGTGTTCACTTAGAAGAATAAGCATAACATATCTCATAATTTTTGTCTAAGGGGAGCTACAGTTGTGATCTCAGACTGTCTTTATTTGAGGTATTAGGCTAAAGTTAAGATGTCACCTGGAGGACCAGGGAAATAGTACAGGGGTAAGGACATAAGTCTTTTTTCATTATATGACTTTAACATCAGCCAGATCTCAGATCTCTTGGCCCCCTGAACATCTTTGATTATAGTATCAGACTAACTCAGAAATGCAGGGACCAATCAGAATGACTTTCGTAGGGCTTCACATATAACATCAAGTGTATTTGAGTTTAAATAATGAGAGTGCCTTAATACATCCTGGGCACTACTTCTGAGCCTCTTACCCAAAGATATCATCTCAGTATAGTGCTCTTTGGATTAAGTTAGAGAGAGATCTTCTTCCAAAATTATGGCTGTTGCCATATTCTTTTCTTTTTGATTCATCAAAATAAGTACCTGTTTTAAGATAGATGATGGGCAGGGACTGTCTCATGACAAATAACACAATTACACAAGCACCAGAGAGAAGGAATTGTGTCATGAATTTTATGCATAGTCAAACCTGGTTCCACTTTACTACATACATTGACATTACCTTAATTTCTACTGTCTTAATTTTTATAATATAAAACCCAAGGAGAATGCAAAGTTCTTATACAGGCAATTTTTATCCTATGAATAGTGAAAATATTCTACATATTGGCCTCCCCACCCCCGTTAATTTTCAGGCTGTAAGCTATTCACAATAATTCTTGTGTCATAAAGAAAGGGCAAATTTCATCTAACATTTGCTATCTTCTGATTTCTGACAGGCTTTGTTTATCTACAGCAGAACAGGTTTTATATATTCAAGGTTGCATGCATAGGCTGTCTTACTGGGCCTCCTGAAATGCTAACCTCATCAAGGATGGGTTGACACTCCCATCTCTCCGTCAGGATATCTCCTGGCTCCCTTTGGTTCTGAACTTGCCCTTGTTATTGTTGTCTTTTTTAAAATGTTGTGTGTGTCTTTTATTTTGACTGCAGAGAATTTGTTTTCCACAATATCAGTTTTATGTTCGAAGACCAATATTGAGACATTTCCTATCAATCAAATAGCAGGCTCTATTTCAGGAGAACTGTGCCTCCTTTGATCTTTTTTTTTTACAGAAGACATGAATTTAGATTGTGTTTTAAATTTTTTTTAAATGGTGGCCAACTTAAGATAGATCATGAATTGATTATTTGGAAGTACTGCAATAGCAGGAAAAAATAACAAGGTACATAAGGGTAATCAGTTTATATTCAGTTTATATTCAGTCAGTAAGAACATTTCTACAAAAGCATTCATATTTAAGAGGAACCAAACAATGCCTCAATCATTTCTTGTCAATCATAATAATGTCTTGGATAACAATTTGGTATTCATCCAAAATATAGGAATGTAATTGCCCATGTGTATACAGATTGGGACTTATGGTACTTTTAAAATATCTTTTTAATTTTATGTCTGAATCATATTTAATAATACGAGATCATAATTCACCATGAGTTAATACTAATAGAAACCAACTAATAGGTTTAGGATTTCTAATAATCTATCAGAATTTGCTTTAATGCATAAATTAAGGGTTTTTATTTTAATTGTATATAAACCTTTTATGAAAAAAGAGAAAGGCTCTTATATTTTATTTTATTTATTTTTGGGGTGACCACACCCGGTGAAGGTCAGGGGTTACTCCTGGTTATGCGCTCAAAAATAACTCCTGGCTTGGGGGATCATATGGGATGTTGGAGATCAAACCACTGTTCATCCTAGGTCAGCCATGTACAAAAAAAAATGCCCTACCTATTGCTCCTCCACCCCTCTAGCCCCAGTCTCTTATATTTTAAAATTATATATTAAAATGCAATGTTTTTCTTTTTTAACTGCTTAGATATTAGAGAGTATATATAGGGAAATAGGGTTTTTAAAAAATGAGGCCTTGGATAGAGACTGGAAAGTTTAAGGCACAAGTCTTGTATGTGGCTAACTTGGGTTGCATTTCCAAAACTACATGGTTTCCCAAGTACCTACAAATGCATGTCTGGAAGCCTTTAAATGTCATCTGGTGGAACCTTATGCATACTGGATTGACCTAAATAATTCTCACCAGAACAAGTTCCACATCTCATCTGTAGTACCCTGCATTGAATGGCTCTGCTGTTTATCTGCGGCAAGAGAGCCCCAGCTACCTGAATACCATTAGGGAGACCACCTTTCAAACAGCAGAGAAAAGGAAGAAATAGAATGTATGTTTCTAAGCTACATCACCACAGTAAACTTACCATATGTCTGAATTAAATCATTTTCTTTTATTAATTCCTAGTGAAATTTTTTCTTACAAACTTTCTATGATATTTCCTCAGTATGTTCCTTGTAAAAATTGGTATCCATCTGAATGAATTACAGTAAGTAACAATGGAGGTCTAATTAATTTTTTGTGGGAAACACTAGGTTGTAAAATATGGTTACAAAGGTTTTCAACCATATTATTATTTAATGTAATAGTGACCTGGCAAAAGACTTTTCAAATGTATTTTATTGCTTATCCTAGTTTTAAAGAGGTTACTTTGAGTGTAGAAATGTCCAAATGACACTTCCACAGTGATTGAAATGTTCTATTTCTGTGCTATACAAAGCCCTACAATGAAGGTCTTTATCACAAGTGGCTGTTGAATGCATAGATGTGGGTAGCTTGACTGCAGAACTGAAATTTTGTATTTTAAAACTGAGTCATTTGAAGCTAATTTCTACTTCATTCAATGACAGTTGTTTAGATGCTTAAAACAGACACAATGAATCCACTGTTCTTTCATTATAATTGAGAGTAAGCTAGTGAGTTGATGAATACTTACATGTAGGGCATGTCAGGATAGATACTGATAATTGTTAATATTCCCATGAAACTTGACTTAGAGAATAGCACTAGACTGTGCTAATGGAGAAAGTACAAGGTGAAATGTCTGTAAATAAAAATTGTATAAGGCCAAAAGCAACTACAACTTCTGACTGGTATTATATATTCTGGCTTCTTATAAGCACTCTGCCCTCATTTAATCATTCACTATAGCTTTATAAAAAAGGAGAATAATAACTGCTTGATTCTTGTTTATAAAATAAATGGCTCTGTTTATGCTAGAGAGCTACATTTCAGAGGCAATAAATATTAGCAAAAATATATGAAATATTATATTCTAGTGATACTAATTTACCATATGTAGCTAATAATAATACCATATGTAGCTAATAAGACTCAATTTTTTTTTTTTTTTGCAGTTTTTGTTGTTTGGTCTTTAGCTGCCACTTTTTGAGGCTACTACCAACTCTGTGCTCAGGAGTTGTTCCCCATTGGTGCTTGTAGTACCATATGGTGCAAGGATTGAATTCAAACTGTTAAGCTATCTTGCTGCCCTCAAACTCCACAACGTTATACTTTTGACTGCTTTTAACTTAAAACTAAGTGGTGAGATAAAAATTAGAATAAGCTAAACAGCCATCCTAATACTGAGGACAGTTCAGCACTGATAGCCAGGACACACATTAGTCTAAATTCACGTACTACAGTAATATTTCTAGGTTATTAGGTTAAGCAGAGTAAATGCAATATACTTTGTATTTACGAAAAAAACTTCAAACAATATGAAGTACAAGAGACATGTTCTAAAATTGTTTATGCTAAACTATGATTAATTTATGATTAATATATTTTTATTTTTATTAAAATTTACCAAGAAGTCAATTAAATTTTTGGCAAATATAGATTAAAATACTTTGTAGTTTATACTCTTGGATATTATATGATTTTAAAGTAATATTTAACTATGAAGCTATTTGATATAAGCAACCATTGAGCATTTATCATTTCTATCATTATTAGATTTATCTTTACTATAATTAATATATTAACATTATATACTGTAATTATATTTTACTTTCTAAATAAATTAGTGATAATTTTCTTTTGACGAACTATGAAGCTGCATATTAGCAGATAATTTGTTTTAAATATATACATATATATTAATATATATGCCTGACCCACTTCTGGGTTAAACCAGATGTTTTATCTAATATTTGTTAATTTTAATACAACTTTAGAACTTCTGTAGATTTCCACTGAATACTGAATGTCATGACAGCATTTCAACAAAATGGAAATATCAAGAACCAGAGCAATAGTAAAGTACAGTAGGTAGGGAGCTTGCTTTGCAAGCAGCCTATTCATGTTTGATCTTTGGCATCAAATATGGATTCTTAAACCTTCCAGGAGTGATTCCTGAACACAAAGCAAGAAATAAACCTTTACCACTATTGACTATGACCCAAAAAACCCACCCCCAAAATAAATTATGAACCAAAGATAAAACCAATAAAAATATGGGTAGTTCATTGTGACCTAGTTTCTCAATCAGTTTAATATGTGTAAGCTTCAAAGCTGTTGACTTTTTAAAAGTTTAGTATTTACAAAGGTATACAAATATTTAAATTTTTGGTATTTATTAAAGTACAATGTATTTTAAAAATTACTTTGTTACTTTAAATGTCTTTCTTTAGATACTGACTCTTGAAAAATTTAAATTTATATTTTTTTTCTAGGAGCCGGAGAGATAGCATAGTGGTAGGGCATTTGCCTTGAATACTGCCACTACAGGACAGACGGTTGTTCAAATCCTGTCAGGAGTGACTTCTGAATGCCCAGCTAGGAAAAGCCTCTGAGAGCCACCGAGTGTGACCCAAAAAAACAAAAAAAAATTTTCCAGAAAAATCATGAAAGTATTCTTCCCTCTTTCTCTCTATCTCACATAACATATGATCTGTTCTCTAGTAATAACCTGACTATGAACATTGCGACTAAGCATTCTTATGTAACCTCTCCCTATACCTACAATATATTTTACTATATTGTGTCTTTAGAACCAAAACAAAAAAATCATATTAGTAAAAAATAAAAATGCAAAAAATCAGTTCCGTTCGGGGTATGCAAATGTTTAATGCGATTTTTTTCTTACTAATGCGATTTTTTATTGCGATTATTCGGTAAGCGAATAATCGCGAATACTGAGATATTTGAAGGCTGGCCTCGGGGCCACAAAATGTTGTACGGAAGGCCGCAAACGGCTCGCGGGTCACGAGCTTGAAACCCCTGCTCTAGACTCTGTGCTCAGGATCACTATTGGTGGGTTCAAAGAAACATTTCATGTCAGGAATTGAACCCCTGGTCAGGGAATTCAAGAAAAATAACCTCTATGCTTACTCTCTCTTTATGCCCAATATTTCAATGTTTATATCAAAATTTTTCTTGAGTATTAATGTTCCGAGTAGAGTTTACAACAGTAATGTAGTTTTTAATAATATTGAGAGTTGTTCATTTAGGTTTTCACTACTCTTTGTGAAATACATATTTTCTTATAATATTTGTCTTCTACCATGAGAACACTGCTCTCTCCTTTCCTCTACTCCACTGAGCTGTAGAAAGAGCTCATTTTTAATCCTTACCCCAAACACATCAAATTTTTCTAATTAATCTCTAGTTTCTGGCATGTGTGGCAGATAGAAAAAGTGAAGAGAATCCAATTCAGTGTTATTGGTCTCATTTCCTTAATGTTCTATAGAGTTTTATTCTATTTCATGATGTGTTGGTTAAAGAATAAGGCCTTTATTTAAATTAAAATACTTAATTTCAAGGGGCTCCATCTGGATTGACCATGATCTTCATAACACTGAATGTGGCCCCACTCGAACACACATAAATTAAAAAGTTAAAAGAACAGTAAAAATATTTTATATAGTTGGCATTAGGAGACTGACGACATTAGGACCATTACATCACATTACATTGCATTGTAATGTTTTGTTCAGGATAACAGGATTTAATCCTAACCTTTAGTAACATGATTAACCTCCATTTCATATATTCAAATATTTTAAAGCAGATAATAGTATTAATGCAGTTTAGCACTGATGATTATAGGAAATATCAGAAGATGAAAGGATTTTGAAATTTTCCTGTATTATCTTGTTATTCAAAGTGTTTCATAAGAAAGAAAAGTCTTGCATTATGAGTCATGGCATTGATATAGTTCAGGGACACAGCACCCATCTATGGAGCATGTACATATAAGAGTGATTGTTCAGATAGCTCAGTGAAACTGATTTAGAATCTTTTGCCCCCAGAAAATTTAAGAAAAGAATTATGCATTTAAAGGACTAAAACTGTAGTAGATCCAAATTTTGTTTACATCAGCTTTCAGAAACTATTATCCTATCTTTGTTCCTCTTAATTCCCGAAGGAACATTCTGTTGAATTCATATGAAGAATACAGACATATACATACATACATATACATACATATATATACATATACGCATATATATACGTATATATATACACTAAGAAAATAATCAGTTTTAGAAAAACTTTAATTTTACTTTTTTTTTTAGTTTTTTGGTTTGTGGGTCACACCCCTTGCTTCTCAGGGGTTATTTCCAGCTCTGCCTCATAAATTGCTCCTGAATCAAAGGACCATATAAGATGCAGGGGACTGACCTTTGCCTGTCCTGTGGTTCAGCAATGTGCAAGACAAATGCCCTACTGCTTTGCTACCACTCTAGTCCCATAATTTTACTATTTTTTAAATGTTTTATTCTTAGTTATTTTTTTCTCTCTGGCATTCCTCTTTATTTTGGCATTCTTACATCTCCTACTATATCCTAAAATGTTAATGATTATACATTCAAATGTTATTTTGCTGCCTTCTGTTTCTACTATAATAAAGTTTCTATAACCAGGGTAGCATTCTTGTTAAGAATAAATGGTGTGGGGAGTGGGAACAGCAGAAATATAAAATGAACCAAATTCACTTAAACAGCTAAAAGCATAGCAGTTGGCATCTTAATTACTTTCAGAACCAAGATTTCAAACAAAGATTGAAATTCCTCAGAACATGAAATTGTCTTAAGGTGTAAGGAAGGAGGAGTTCCTAAGAGGGAGATTTTTCTCAGTAAATAACCTAGACTCAGTATTTGGAGAAACTTTTATTGGAAAAGAAAACTCCTGAGAACTATTGTCTGCCTAAACTGGAGTTTACATAACTCAACCAATAGCTGAGGATTGTAGCTACTGTCTTAGAGAAGGCAAACTAATATAAAGAGCAGTAGCAAAGAATAACTTCTAAAAATATGATATCTCACTGACCTGGCTTTCACTACCTCCACACAAGACTATTTAAACCCACATAGTGTGGATGTATATATGTTTTCAAGTTGGGCTGATCTATTTATAATCTTTTTTAAAAAAGAAATTATTAGATATTGATGCACTGTAACTTAACATAGATACTCTTAGATGAATTTCAAGTTTATAGCTTTTTATTTTTATTTTTTTAAATATATTTTTATTTAAGTAACATGATCACATTTAGGTTACAGTCATAACCAGAACACCCCCCTTCACCAGTGCAACATTACCCCCTCCCCCCTTCCTATCCCCTCTGCCTGTATTTGAGACAGGCATTCTACTACAGTAATTTGTTTTTAAATTCAGTAAGTTGTATTTTTTTTCCTTAAAGGATAAGAGTAAAAAAATATAATAAAGGTGTGATAGTGGCAATCGCCAATGTTTGCATAGGTCCAAAAAAATGGAGAAAATGGAAAAAAAAATCCTTGGCCTGATTACAAAAAGGCCTCACCCCAGAAGTTTATTGGCATAAGACAGACTCTGGGTTCCAGGCATACCAGTCTATCCAACTCCAGTCATTCTCAAGGTCCTGGTGAAACTTTTTCACAATTTAACTATTGTTGGTATCAGACTCCTATATTTAAAGACTCTGGATTCTCTGCATTTCTTTCATCCATGTTAGGCTGATGTGGAGCATCCTCTAGTTTCAGCATCTCATTAAATGCGGAGCGATCTGCCCTGCATGCAGACTGTTGCTGAGTTGCCTGGGTAATGGGAACACTCTTTGGAGTAAGTCAATGCCAAAGCAGTGGTAGGTTTTCTCTGGTAGAGGCTTGGATCCTGGTAATGTTAAAGACAATTGTGGTTGTTTCATAGATGGTATCCATTGTTCAGGTGTGTGTGGGCGATGCCCATTCTTCTGAGGCCTGAGCCAAATCATTATGCCAATGTTCAGGGTAAAAGGCCTAAAATTACGTTACCAAATTTGTGTTCCCATCTCTATTAGATAAGAACTTGTTTGCATATGTATTATTTTCCCATTTTAATGTGCCTATGCAAAAGATAAGCAATGCCACAAGATATTGTTGGTGCATCTGGGGGCCTACGAATAAAGTTTAACATTTCCCGTAACTTGGTATAAACGTGAAATCTGTACAGAGTTACTCAGAGCGCACATGCCAGGAAAGCCGTCCCTTTTTTTTTCTGGTATGTCAGGGTTGCTGGTCAGACAGTGGGCCACAGATCTCCTGGACTGAACGCGTGGTCCAGGAGACTGGGACCCCCCACGCCAGGCAGGTCTTCATGGCCGGCCCTGGCAACTCGGGCCCTGGGGGGTGGGCGGAGGAGGGAAACCCCTCCCCTTTCAATTTTCAAACTGGAGAGGGAGCTCGCAGTTGGACCCAGCAGGGCGCACATGCCAGGAAAGCCGTCCCTCTTTTTTTTCCTGGTATGTCAGGGTCGCTGGTCAGACAGCGGGCCACAGATCTCCTGGACTGAACACTTGGTCCAGGAGCCAGGCGGGTCTTATGGCCGGGCCCTGGCAACTCGGACCCTGGGGGGCGGGCAGAGGAGAGAAACCCCTCCCCTATGTATATTGGACTCCCTGTTTTGTTTGCTAGTAATACTATTTTTCAAATATACTTCTTAAACATTATCCAAAAACGTTCCTGATCCTAGACTGTTCCTAGGAATAGAATCAGGATGCCCAAAATTGTGATAAAACACTCAAATTGACCTTTATTGTCTAGTCTTTTATGTATTGCCTCTCCCCTCACCCCTGTATCTCTCCTACCTCCTCATACCCAAACCCTGAACCATTATCTTCCCCTTATTCAACCCTCCTTATCCTCGGTTCCTAATTGGGTAGACACAAGACTGACTTTTTGCCCCAACACCACCATCCAGCTCCTCATTGAAAGACACCCTCTAGGTCTCCAGCTCATGCCTCTACAAATAACTACAACCAACATGCCTGTTGACCTATGCTTGGTGTCCCCTCATGCCCCCATCAAACTATGGACTGTTGCATGATACCGGAATCAGCTTCAGCAAAATCCGTAGTTCAAGGACAATATAGGATTCCATAATGCCGCAAAACATGTCTCAAACTCAACTATCACCTGTTATCTTCAAATACCCTTGTTTTCTTTCTTTGTTTTCTTTTTAAAACATAAAAGGGTCACATGTTTCTTTTGTATAAGTTTATAGTTTTTCAACAACAGTTCCACGACCAAAGTCAACTTCCCTACTCCAGTTTCTCTGGATTCCCTTCATACTTTCAGTCTGCCTCCTCGACATTGAATCTTAAAATTCTATTTGTCGTAGTTTAGATATTGTACTTAAAGTATTATTGGCTCTATAATTTAGATGTACATACATATGTCATAACTTCATTATTTGTGTATTTGAGGGCCCTAAACCTAACCTTCTTACCCTCCTAATCTCTTACTACTCTTCTCAATTTCTTTCATTACCTGTTCTCACTTCTCTACCCAAGGGTCATAGGAAGTCTGAGATTTTTCCTTTTAAGAACATGCATTCTATATAGTTCTATATTTGGCAGGTAAGTTAAATTATTTGGAATCTGTCCTTTTAATAATTACATTTTACATAATCTCCAGATTCGTTCAAGTGGCAGCAAAGTGCATGATTTTATCATTCCTTGTGGTTGCATAGTATTTCACTGTGAATATATACCATAGTTTCATTATCCACTCATATGTTGTTGAACTTCCCTAGGCTAGCTATTGGACTGACTGCTACAATGAATTATAGTGCCAAACTGGGGGAGCTATAGAAAATAACTGCAGAACCTATTATTTTACAGCATAAGGAAACTGAAAAAGTAGGTATTTTTAATTTTATGCATGCATTTATTTTACTTGCATGGAGCATCTGGTGTGTTGGTTTTATTTTAGCATCACAGTCTCTGAAACATTTATAACATGTGGTGATGCATTTTAATTCATATGTGCCAGTTTACAACTATGCCAGCATCTGCTGTGTAAACAATATAATCAGCATCAGGTAAATGTGTGGCTGTTTATTGTTCTCTTGAGAAAAATCGAGGGTGCTATGCTCTTGTCTAAAAGACTCTGTGACATTTTTAATTTTGAAAAATAGATTGCTAATCCCATGGGATAGAATGCCAAAACTAAAATTACTTGCTACCAAAATTTGAAAAAAAAGTCTGCCAAGAGAAAATGAGAGGAAAACATAGTCTAGTATTTCTACATGAAAAACAACATAAAAATGTGTATATTTACAATGCTAATTTTTTGCTATATCTTTACTTTAGATTGCTTGTAATTTTTTTTTGTTTTCTAAGACAATGAAACAATAAAAAATTCCCTGAGGCCCTCACATTCATATTTCTGATTTAGAGAAGTTTACAACACAAACAAAACCATTACTTACACAGCTCTCAGGTTTTATGTCACCATGGGGAGGAAATTATTACTAGAAAATTTCAGAGATCAACTCAGTATGTGGTAGGACACTGGAAAATAGGGACTAGACTTGCTTTTTTTTTTTTATCTCTCACAGATCATTCGTGACTGTGTCTTTTCTGACATGATTTTATCCCATAGTTGGTTGAGAATATTTATTTAGATAATGTGCTTATAAAGAAAGTAGTACTTTTTTATTGCATCACTGGCTTTTGAAAGAATAAGATATTTGAGCACATCAATTAGTGCTAGAGAATATATATTTGTATATTGGTTTTTGAGCCACACCCTGTGACACTCAGAGTCTACTCCTGGCAATGCACTCAGATAGCTTCTGGCTTGGGGACCATATGGGATACCAGGAATAGAACCAATGTCCATCCCAGGTAAACCATGTGCAAGACAAAAGCCCAACTACTGCCTCACCATTCCAGCCCCCAGTGCAAGAGAATATTTTGAGGATTAGTCAATTAATTAATGTGAGATTAGACTGAATTCTAATTTAGGGTCACTAGATTTTTGGTACAAAGAAAACACAGGAATCATAATCTCTTATAGTCAGCATAAGCTTTCTCTCTCAAACCTATTCTTGGCTTCCTGTTCTCATCTCAGTTTCTCACTCATATCCCATAGACATGTAACATCCTTTAAAAAAAATAATGGAAAGAAAATATCCAATCTTACAGTCAATGCAATCAGATGACATGAAGTTTGAAAACAAATGTAAAATGGTTTAATGGCATAAATGTTTGTGTTAGGCTTCCTGGAAGATTTGGAGCATGAACTTGCTGGCCCTGCTTCTCTCCTCAGACAACAAAAAATTCATAGATTTTCCAAGACACAAATTCAGCTGCTATGGGATTCAAATAGCTCCATAATTTTATATTTGAGATATATGAAGTAGAAAGAGAACAGAGAATTGGGGACATTCACTTGCTGCTTGCTATAACCTTATTCTAACCTTGTCATATAATGCCTAGGGCAGCCCTGGAGATAAAATAACTGATAATTTACCTTCATTCTGGAGATTCTTTTCTCACTGCATGTCCAGCAAGCTCCTGTCATTTTGCATTCATTCTTTAGATCACTGATAATCATTAATTTTTCTGATTTAGCTTAAAGACATTTATGCAGTAATTTCTCAAATAATTCTCTAAGTATTTTGATAGTATTAGCTGATTTGAAAAAAGGTAATTTATATATTTTCTGCTGATTCCAACATTTTAAGAAATATAGTATGACTTCTACAAAATATAATGTATGCAAAAGCTCACACACAAGGTTAGTGACACAATGTTCTAAGGAAGAGTGTGGGAGATAATTGTGCACAGAGATCTGTAAGTAAAGAAACCATATGGTGGAAATTGACCTCTACCTTGAACAGTTCTTTTCTTATTTCTGTTGTCTTAATAATGATTTCTCTTCAAGATGTAAATAGAGAATTAACATAAAATTCGAATTTAAGTTTTAGTTTCATAATTGCTGCATTTTAATATTTGTTTTCTTTTTGTAATATTGAAGAGCAGTGTTTTCACTGACAAAAAACTCTATTCCCATCATTCATTTGTATGCTAAAGAAAGGTCAGTAGACAGATCTTGGGAGGTAGGGTTGAGCACTCTGGTATTGATACATAAGTTTTAAAACTATTTTTGCTGTCTAAACATTCATAAATTAAAAATAAAGAGCATAGTGGCACAGGGGATCCAATTATTTAGTACTCACTTATGAAATAGGAACATTTACCTTGAAACATTGTCTAGTATATGTGT